>NW_007726614.1:641439-642339 GCF_000696425.1 Galeopterus variegatus
TACAGTCCCACCAACAGTGTAGAAGAGTTCCCCTTTCCCTGCATCCTCACCAGCATTTGTTTTTCTTGGTCTTTTTAATAATGGCCAGTCCAATTGGGGTGAGATGATATCTCAGTGTGGTTTTGACTTGCATTTCTCTGATGACTAGTGATGTGGAGCACTTTTTCATACACCAGTAGGCCAATTGTATGTCTTCCTTTGAAAAGTGTCTATTCATCTCCTTTGCCCATTTTTTAATCGGATTATTTGTTTTTGACTGTATAGTTGTTTGAGTTCTTCGTATAATCTGGATATTAATCCCTTGTCAGATGTATAGTTTGCAAATATTTTCTCCCATTCTGAAAGTTGTCTATCTGCCCTGTTGATTGTTTCCTTTGTTGTGCAGAAGATTTTAAATTTGATATAGTTCAATTTGTTTATTTTTTCTTTTGTTACTTGTGCTTTTGCGGTCTTATTCATAAAGTCTTTGCCCAGTCCTACATCCTGGAGTGTTTCCCCTGTTTTCCTTTAGTAATTTTATTATTTGGGGTCTTATATTTAAGTCTTTACCCATTTTGAGTTGATTTTAGTATATAGTGAGAGGTACAGATTCAATGCAATCCTCATCAAAATACCAATGTCATTCTTCACGGAAATAGAAAAAGCAATCCTAACATTCATATGGAACTACAAAAGACCCTGAATAGCCAAAGCAATGCTGAGCAATAAAAATAAATCTAGAGGCATGACACTACCCAACTTCAAATTATGTTACAAAGCTATTGCAACCAAAACAGCATGGTACTAGCATAAAAACAGACACTTGGATCAATGGAACAGAATAGAAAACCCAGGAATCAAACCACATACTTACAGCCAACTGATCTTTGACAAAGGCAACAAGAACATACATTGGGGGAA
>NW_007726614.1:643812-650065 GCF_000696425.1 Galeopterus variegatus
GGACTTCTCACTTCCAGAACTATGAGATAAATTTGCGTTGTGATAAGTTTCTCTGTTTGTGGTACTCTGTTACAGCAGCCCTAGAAGATTAATGCAGAGTCTTTCCTGGTTTCATTACCAAAGGCTGCTCAGAGACAAACTATTTATAAAATTTATAGTTTTAGATAAAATTCATATAACTGCTTAGCTTGATCATTTTTTAGGGCATTCCAGGTAATAGCAGTAATGATACCTCCTATTTATTGACCATTTTTGTGGCAAGAACTGTGTGAGCATTCATTTCCCTTGTCGTTTTATAAAACTCATCAATAATCAAAGCAGCTTTTTTTATTGCCAATTGCAGGGGTGGGGACGGGGTGGGAGGTTGAAGTTCAGATATGAACTAGTTCACTGTATTAGTTCATTTACTGTTGCTTATAACAGAATACTTTAAACTGGGTCATGTATAAAGAAGCAGAATTTATTTCTTAGAGTTTGGAGTCTGGGAAGTCCGAAGTCCAGGGAACACACCTGGTGAGAGCCTTGTTGGTGGATGATGACTCTTCACAGAAATGCAGGGTATCACATGGCGAATGGCTTGAGCAAGAGAGAACTAACCTGCTCACTTACTCTCCTTATAAAGCCAGCAGAACCATGCCCATGACCACCCATTAAACAATCAACTTATTGCTCCACGAATGGATCAATCCATTCACGAGGGCATGGTCCTCACAATCTAATCACCTCTTCAAGGCCATATCTTTCAATTACCATAATAGGATTTTCCACCCTCAACACTGTTATAGTGGGAGTTAATACATGAACCTTTGAGGCACAATTCAACCCATAGCACTAGCCATGGTCGTGCAGCTGATAAACGGTAATGTCTGGACCCTTACAGAAGCCGTCCAGCCATCTAAGTATTTCGCTTTGAGTAATATTGAGATGACTTTTAGAATTCTGTAAGATGGGGGATGAAGTGGACCTCTGTCCTAGGGCTGAGTTGAATGAGTTACCCCCTTTCTGGGTATACGGTGGGCTTAGCACAGAGCAAGTTCTGAGTAAGGGCCAGATATTGATCCTATTTGTTTTATTTTGTTTTTATTATAGTTGTCTTCTCATTGCTTCCCTGTGCTTCTGAAATTACAGTTAAGTGGCCACCCAAAGACTCTGCTTTATCCCAAAGCCCACCTCTCTATTTCTGCCTCTTGGGTGGTATTGGTGAAATGCTGTACGGTTAGACTTTTTCAACCTAAGAGACAATTAATGAAAGTAATAGATTTTTCTTTGTTACACAATATGGCTAACTTCAATGGGATTTATTTGCCATTGAACAAACCACTGAAAGGTAATGACCAATAAACCTAACTGGAAGATTATTTCAATTGAAAACACTTGATTTCCAAATAAAGTCATAATGCTTTTTCCTGAGACTACTCCCATTATTGAATACCCTGCACCAACAGTGAATAAATAAACCCAGAAGCTTAAACTTGGGGATTAGTAAAGGGCTTTTTTTATCTGAGTAGAGAATTGTACAAATGATTCACATGATATTAGTCAATGAAACAAATTAATAGGCTTGGAACCTGGTCTGCCTGGATTCAAACACTTGCCGTGCCACTGACTCCAGATCTTGGACAATTCACTGAACATCCTTTGGGCCTTAGTTTCCTAATCCCTAAAATGGGGATACTACTAGTCCCTGTTTCGTTACATCGTTAGGCAGATTGTGTGAGTTAATACATATAAAGTGCTTAGAATAGCGTGTGTCATGTAATGAACAGTCAAAGAGATTAATTAATTAATTAATTAATTTTGTTCTTTCAAATGCCTGTTTTTATAAACACATCTTTTTTTGCATATTCCTCAGAGAGCACAGAAGTGTGAACTGAAGAGTCTTCAGGGAGTCTGGTTTCACCCCCACTTTATCTATACCCCCTCTTCACATGCCCCTGCCCCTGCCCAGGTGATTAGAAAGGACAGGGAAGCATAACCGTCCCTATTCCTGCTTTCTCAAGAAGCTGCTAACCCGGAGAGAGAGCCACATGGCTCCTCTGAACTCTGCACCAAGTAATTAAACTGAGGGGTTGGAGGACAAAACCCCAGAACTAGGCGCCCAAAGAAAAGAGGGGTTTTCTGGTGCATTCCCTTCAGTTAACTATCTAATGCAAAGTGTATCAGGAGATCTAGGTTTATATGTTCTTAAATAAAACTTATTCCATTTACCAAAAAGAATATAAAATGTACAATAAGTTCTTTCTAAAATTTAAAGTGTTTTCATTGTCTTTAATGTACGTGTTAATAAAACGTTGTTTTAGACAATGGGGGTATGTGCTAAGGAAATAGAAAAATAGCTTTGATCTCGAGAAGAAGTTAATACTTATTGATTACTACCATGGGCTGGGCATTTTATACAGTCCTTCTTACTTAAATTCACACTCTCAGTAGACTAGGTTTCTACTGTATACAGGTATCAATATTCAAACCTATACCCTACAAATATATATAATCAATTATGTCTCAAAAAAAAAAATAAAGCTCTCAAAAAAAAAAAAAAAGAAAGGAAAGTGATTGAGTCATAGAATAATCTGGCCCATATTACACAGCCCTTGTGGTAGCATCAGGGTTAGCATGCCCATCACCCATCCCTGGCTCTTGTCCTCCCAGAAGCCTAGCCTCCCAATAGCCCATCCTACTGAGCAGCTTGGACCCCTCAGGAAGGACAGCAAGCTTTTCACAGGATCTTCTTGCATGTCATTTACTTTGCCTCTCTTTAAATTGCACCAGATTGACAGCATTTATTCTCCCCAGGACCTCCCCAGATTCCACATAGATCCCTCCCCGCAGAAGCTCTCCTGTGCTTGGGACATCTTCAACATCCTCCGAGTTGAGCCTCCACGTCTTCCTCTTATCCTGTGCAATCAAAATTCTCTGCACACCTTATCAGCACTTTAGTCTTTCCAGAAAAGCCTCTGTAGATGGGAAACAAGTGGACACAACCATATGTGAATTTAGTTGTTGGGCTTTTTTCTAAAGCAATAGAGGAATTTATTCATCTTTCCCCCTCTACCCTCATTTTAATCCAAAGCCTCTGTAGATGGGAAACAAGTGGACACAACCATATGTGAATTTAGTTGTTTGGCTTTTTTCTAAAGCAATAGAGGAATTTATTCATCTTTCCCCCTCTACCCTCATTTTAATCCTGCTTTCCCTATTTAAATTTTAGACGATGAGAAACTAACACCATTTGCTCTCTTTTTGGACCTGAAATTCCTTAGAGCTGCTTTTTTCCCCACAAAGGAGCTAGACTTCATCTGTCTGCCTCCTTGCAAAGCTTGGAGCGGGGACTGGCCTGCTTTTCTTTCCATGTGGATTCTGAAATCTGCCCAGCTGCATCATGTCTGAGAGCTTTTTATTCCTTTTTGGCTGTAATAAGGGACTTAGATTGAAACAGAATATCTAATTACATTGGAAGGGAAAATATCGACAATCATTTACAAAATATCTTCCTGGTAAGCTTCACGGATACACATTCTGTTTAATAAAGTAGAGAGCTACCAGATTCACTGCCATCATTGCAGAAATTATACAGATAAGATATCAAGGCTAGCAGAGTTGCGAGGCTGTGGTTATGCAGCTTTTTTGCTCTAGTTTCCTATTATACTCGGGTTCTGTTAGAATAAAAAAAGTCTTTGAAGGTTGGTGGAGGCCAGCTCTAATGAATGCACTTTGGAATTAGAGAAACAGGGGCCAGAGTAGAACTCCCCAAAGCAACTGCAAGGGACAAAAGATATTTACAATTTCTTTTTCAAGTTTTAAGTTTGAAGCTGGGGCATCTGAACTTCAAGAACGGAAGGACTGAGGCGAGGAAGAGTGAAAAGTTTTCAGGTGATCACCAGAGCACAGGAAGGGCTGAGCAGTGACTTGTGGGGTTGCCTTAATTCTCTCTACTTGCATTTGTGATGGGCAGTCAGGAGCTGTTTGCATCTCTTTTAATTTAATCTTCAGCCTGCCACTTTGAGGATAAGGTTCCCTCAACATTATGTAACAGTAACTGTCCAGGAAAACTCTGCCTAGTGGCTGGGTTAATTGAAGCCTGAAGGAACCTGTGGGCAGCCATGCTGCTGCTTTGAAACAGGAAGAATAGAAAATTACTCAGGGGAGTATTATATTTTATTTTTCTTTGTGAGATATGAGAAAAGATGAGAGTGTTAGGAGTTGTGGTTTGGAAAAAATATGTGTAACTAAATATAGCGATTGCATTATTCAGGACAGGCTTTCTCTGCAGTTGTATTTATCACTATGCAAACCCTTTTTCTATAAGTTTCAGAACCTGTATTTGAAGCATTAAAGACAAGGATTTTTTTTAAATTACCATTATCATGAAAGTGTTGGGAATACCCTTGAACTTGTTATGATTATAAAAGCACAAAAGTGCATTCTGATTCTGGGTGAAAGTAATGGACTCAGGCACTCTTGGGGATTCTGGAAAACACACTCAAACTTCTAAAAGAAACGTGGTGCTGGTACTGAGACTGCATCACAAAATAAGCCAACCAAAAATATGGGCCTGGTGAGACATTCAGAGATCTGGTCCTGTTCTCAGGGTGTGAGAGAATAGGCTTTTCATGGGGTCTATTTTAAGAACCTAGCAACAAATTAAGTGGTAAAAACATTTGTATACTTCTCCTGGATGGTTAACTTTGAGAAGATGATGTCATCAAGTCTGGGCTATTTACATGGGCAGGTGACAGTCTACACGGGATCTACACTCCGGTGAACACTGACCAAAGAGTTAGGGCCAGCCTTGAACATGTCAGCCCAAAATGGTACATCTTGAGTTGTCGTTTTCTTAGTTGAAATAGTCATTGCAGTTATTGTACGTTCACATGCATTTGTAAGTAATAATGCAGAGAGATCTTGTATGCCTTTCACCTGCTGTCCCCAGTGGTGACTTCTTGGAAAACTATAGTACGATAGCACAACCAGAGTATTGACATTGATATGATCCACCAGTCTTACCCAGATTTCCCCAGATTTACTGTACTCATTTCTATGGTGTGTGTGTGTGTGTTTAGCTCTGTCCAATTTTATCACACGTGTTGGTTCCTGTGTCCACCTGCACAATCAAGATACAGAATAGCTCTGTGTGATTTTTCCTTTTTCAAACCACACCCACCTTCTTGTCTGCTCACCCTTCCTCCACCTACCAAGCCCTAAGCCCTGGCAGCCACTAATCTATTCTGCATCTCTAAGATTTTGTTATTTCAAAAATGTTATGTAATTGGAATCATCTAGTATGTAACCTTTTGGAAATTAGCTCGTATCACTGAATATAATTCCCTGGGGATTCATGCAATTGTTGCACATATCAATAGTCTGTTCCTTTCATTTGCTGAGTGGTGATTCATGCTGTGGATGCACCACAGTTTGTGTAACATTCTCTTATTGAAGCACATCTGGGCTGTTTCCAGTTTGGGGATATTATGAAAAAAGCTGTAATGAACACTTGTACTTAGTTTTTGGTGTAAAAATTAATTTTAATTACTGTGAGATAAATTCCTATGGGTGCAATCGCTGGATTTTACTGCATTTGCATGTTCAGTTTTGTAAGAAACTGCCACATTGCTTCCCAGAAGGACTGTAGCATTTTTCACACCCACTAGCAATGTGTGAGCAGCCCAGCTCATCCGTGTCCTCGCCAGCATTTGGTCCTCTCATTATTTTTTATGTTAGCCATTCTAATAAGTAAAGAGAGCTAATTGTGGTTTAAATTTGCTTTTCCCTGATGGCTAATGATGTTGAACGCTCTTTCATGTGCTTATTTGCCATTATATGTCCCCTTTGGCAGACTGTTAGTATCTTGTCCATTTTCTCTTTGGATTGTTAGTTGTTTTACTGTTGAATTTGAGAGTTCTTTATATATTCTGGATACTAGTCCTTTGTTGGATATATGGTTTGCAAATATTTCCTCTCTGTCTGTTGCTTGCCTTTTCATCTTCTTCATGTGGTTTCTCTTGAAGTAAAGGTTTTTGCTTTCCATGAGGTGTAATTTACCATTTTTTCCTTTTATGGTTTGCATTTTGGCAGCAAGTCTAACAACTTTTTGCCTTGATCCCAAAGTTTTTCTCCGGTTGTTTCTTACTAAAAGTTTTACGGCTTTTAGGTTTACATTTCAGTCCATGATTCGTTTTGAGTTAATGTTTGTATAAGATGTGAGGTTTCATTGAGATGTCTTTTTTGCCTACATGCCCAATTTCTCTAGCACCAT
>NW_007726614.1:650706-665862 GCF_000696425.1 Galeopterus variegatus
GGTCTCCACATGGGATCCGAACCCTCAGCGGGAGCGCCGCTGCGCTCCCAAGCGGCGCACTGGAGAGTGCGCCACCGGGCCGGCCCGAAAAGAGAGTTTTTAAAATTGTTTTGAGACTTAAAAGCCCCACTTTGTTTTGTTATCGGTTTGTTTGTGGCCTTTGAATAAGCACCCTCTGCACGTTATAGTTATTTTCTCATATATACCAATCACTGCATGAGTTTGGAAAATGAAGACACACGTACATATCTTTCTCTACATATACATACATATATATTCAGGTGTGACATACATATACATATATAGTGTAAGTTAATTAAATAGAGTAAAAACTTATTACTTTATGATCTATTAATTGAAGGTTTATAATTTTGTATAGTTAAAAATAAATTACCCTACATTATGCTCAGAGTAACAAAAATCTAAGTTAAACATAATTTTCTCTTCTTATAATCAGCATCAGTGTTATAAATTTGCTCTTTTATTATTTCCTAATTTTTTACTGTCTTAATAATAGTGGCTAACAACTGGGGTATAAGAGTTTTCTTAACTCTAAAATTATACATATGTGAAACTTAAGCTTAGCATTATTAATTATATTTTATGTATTTAATGGAACTTCTCTTTCTTTTTTCAAAATCAAGTTGAAATTTACAACCTGATAGTAAGCTGACTATGAGCGGTGAGAAGTTGGATCCATATTTTGTACTGAAAATCATAATGATTATTTGTGATCATAAGATATAAAGACATAAATACACACACATGCACAGAAGCACACATTTTTTTAGGAAGAAAAAAATCATTGATGCATAATGCTAATACTTTCGAAGTTTGCAAAGAACTTGGGAAAAATATATTGCCCCCTGAGAGGTGAATTAGTAAAATCCATACTTGCAGCACAGATATTAGCTCTGGACAATTCCCTGAAATAATAAAATCTTTTTCAAGTCAAAGTAGAATTCTTAGTACATTTTTAACTAAATATGAAAGACAAATATAACAAACTCAATGTCATTAATAAATTATAAAAATGAGTTATTTGTGTGGGATTCCAAAAAATGAAGCTTTGAAATGTCTCCAGCATTTGCCGTGGAGCAAGCAACACAGTGAGCAAAACTGAACTACGTATATACATGTATTATATACATGTGTGTGTGTATGTATATATTTTTATGCATGTGTTTGCATGTATATGTAGCATACATGTAATTATATATATGTACTTATATATGTGTGTATATATGTACATATGTATATATGCAGAGAGAGACAGAGATTAATGCATCAAATTTTTACATGTTGATGACACTGGTCATCCAAATAATATTTTGTTTCTGATGTTCTTATATGATGCTCATAAAATAATCTTCCAATTTCTATTGATTTCCCTTAGAGCGTCTTTGCCAGGTAGAATATGTGCCTACCTGCTAACATAAACATGATAGTTTTTGGGCCAGTTCAGTTCCTACTTTCAGTAAAGAGCTTGGCTTTCTGGTACCTCATGAACACCGTGTAGCTGTTGAAGTGAACAGATGCTCTTCAACCCTAAGCGCACTCACAGAAATCAATTTCTGCAGCTGCAAAGCTGAGGATCAGATCCTCGGTACTGGCTCTCCAAGGATGGGTACCCTGGGAGTCCTGCTCTGACCTCAGCTGATCTGTGTCCCCTAGTGACCATCTCATCTCATGCCTCTCAGGCACTGCCACACAGGGCATACACAGAAGTGGAGGAGAAAATGAAAGCCTGAAGAGTGTCAGAGCCCACACTATCAAAGGATATTTGGAATTATGCACTCATGCACCTAATTTCTATCTCTTTTTGACTTCTCAGCTTCATCTTGTTTATTCATCTGTTTGCTGGCAAAACAACTTTTCAAAGGAAAAGTTGGCAGAATTTTCTAGACTTCTTGGCCCATTTCATTCTGCATCGGTAATATTGCTCAGAGTGAATTGAATCTGCTGCCTAGAACGTTTTGCCTCCATCACTGCCAAGTAATTATGCCTCTTACAGATTCTCGACTATCCCAACTTCATGTACAAATACTTCTTTACTAAAGCTTTATTCTTATTGGATATACTTTTTAATAGACTTTATTTTTTAGTGCATCTTCAGGTTTACAGCAAAGGTATAGAGATGTCACATATCCCTCCAGCCTCACAACATGCACGGCTTCCCTTATTATCAACTCCCCCCACCAACGTGGTTGTATTTGTTGCAATCAGTGAAGCTACATTAACACATCATTAAAAGCCCATAGTTTACATTGAGGTTACTCTTGGTGCTGCTCATTTTATAGGTTTGGAAAATTTATAATAACCTATATCCACCATTATAGTATCATGCAAAGTAGTTTAATATTGCTATAGCATCCTTGGGCATGATTTTTTATTTTACAAAAGTATCAGTCCATGCTCTAAAAATCCTCTGTTTTCTGCCTATTCATCCCTCCCTACTCCCACCCCCTGGCAACCACTGATCTTTTAATGTCTCCACAGTTTTGCATTTTCCAGAATGTCACATAGTTGGAATCATACAGTAAATGGCCATTTCAGATTGGCTTCTTTCACTTAGTAATGTGCATTTACATCGCCTCCATGACTTTCCATGGCTTGATAGCTCATTTTTTTTTTTTAGTGCTGCATAATATTTCTGTCTGGATGTACCACAGTTCATTTATTCATTCACCTACTGTAGGACATCTTGTTTGCTTCCAGGTTTTTGCAATTACAAATAAAACTGATATGATATTCGTGTATAGGTGTCTATGTAAGGTTTCAACTCCTTTGGGTAAATACCAAGGAATGTGATTGCTTGACTATATGCTGTATTAGTCCATTTCTCTTGCTTATAACAGAATACCTGAAACTGAGTGATTTATAAAGAACAGAGGTTTATTTGGATTATGATTCTGGAACAGCTGCATTTGGCATGGGCCTCAGGCTTCTACTCATGTTGGAAAATGGCAGGCCAGCCCATGGGTACAAGCAGATCCCATGGCAAGAGGAAGTAAGGGTGGAGGCGTGCCAGGGTCTCTTAAACAACCAGCTCTCTTTGGAACTAATAGAGAGAGAACTCACTCACTACCCAATCCCCAGGGAGAGCATTAATCCATTCATGAGGGATCCACCCCCATGACCCAAATAGCTCCCAACGCTGCCTGCCATATTGGGGATCAGATTTTCACATGAGATGTGGGGGGACAATACATCCAAACTCTATTATATGCTAAGAGTATGTTAAGTTTTATAAGAATCTGCCTAACTGTCCTCCAAAGTGGCTGTACCATTCTGCATTCCCGCCAGCAATGAATGAGTGTTTCTGTTTGCATTTGGTGTTGTTAGTGTTCTGGATTTTGGCCGTTCTAATAAGTGTGTCATGGTATCTCATTGTTTTTTAAATTTGTATTTCTCTGATGACATAAGATGTGGAGCATATTTTCATATGCTTACTTGATATCTGTGTATGTTCTTTCATGATGTGTCTATTAAGGTCTTTTGTCCATTTTTAAATCATGTTCTTTACTTTCTTATTGTGAGATTTAAGAGTTATTTGTGTATTTTGTCATCAATCCTCTATCACATATGTCTTTTGCAGGTATTTTCTCTCAGTCTGTGGTTTGTCTTTTCATTCTCTTGACAGTGTCCTTCCCAGAGCAGAAATTTTTTAATTTTGATGAAGTCCCATTTATCAATTATTTCTTTCATGGATTCTACCTTAGAGATATTGTAAGTAAAAAATCATCACCAAGCCTAAGCTCATTTAGACTTTCTCCTATTTTATATTCCAGGATTTTTATACTTTCACATTTTACATATAGGCCTGTGATCCATTTTGAATTAGTTTTTGTGAAGGGTTTAACGTCTGTGTCTAGATTTGTTTTTTGCATCTGGATGTCCAGTTGTTCCAGCATCATTTGCTGTATTTTCTCCATCGTATTGCCTTTTCTCCTTTGTCACAGATCAAGTGACTAAATTTATGTGGGTCTATTTCTGGGCTCTCTGTTCTATTCCATTGATCCATTTGCTTCGTCCTTCATCAGGATCACCCTGTCTTGACTACTGTGGCTTCCAGTCAGGTGGTCAGTCTTCCACCTCTGTCCCTGTCCTTCAATCCTGTGATGACTAGTCTGGGTCTTTTGCCTCTACTTACGCACTTTAGAATCAGTCTGTCTGGACATAATTTTTTAAAGTTTCTGTTTTCTTATTTTAAGACATTATAGCAGGTCTTTTCCTAGTGTGATTCTTTTGTTATATTGAAGTCCATGACTCTGCTACTCAAAGTGTGGTCCACAGACTATTGACATGCGTGAAGCATCTGTTATCAACCCACTAGAAGAGTACAGAAAGTGAGAGTAAGCACTGGGAAAGTTTTATAGCAATTTAACAGTGCTGTGGCATCCTTAAGCGTGGTTTTGTATTTTACCAAAGTATTGGTGTGTGATCTATAGGTAATAAAAATTTTTGTCTTTGCCCACAGATAGTTAAGAAGTACAATTCTGCAATACTATCTTTTGTCAAGCAGCTTTATATTTTCTTTGTGCTAATATCTAAAACTACAAATCAAAGGTTTTCTAATTTTTAAAAATTTTGTAGATAGTAAAATGTCTTTGATTGGAACCGTCTATCAATATATAGATTTTTGGATAAAAACAAACATCTTAATCCTGATTAAGATATCAGAGGTTAAACACGAAACGTCCTCCACATTTAGGTCATAGCTAAACATTTCTACTAAATTCATTAATTTCTTCTCAACGGTGCTACTGAGTAACCATATTTGGATAAGGATTTTGCAAACCTTCTGGACTTTGGTCCTCTCCACTGAGCATAAGCAGTAGAAGGGAAAGGAACACTGTTGTATTAATACTAGATGCTTTCCTAGAAACTGCACTGTACTTTTTATGAGTCATCTTTATTCTTTTTCTTATTTTCAGATTAGTACTAAAAATTCAGTAGGAAAATTATGTTTAGGGAGGTCATAAAAGGTCAATAAAGTGTCATTCACCAGATGTGTTTTCATTGTACAGTGAAAATCAGCTCAATGAGAATGTTATGCACTAATGGTGTGTTAAAGAATCATACAAGGGCTGGCCCAGTGGTGCACTCGGTAGAGTGCGGCGCTTGGGAGCGTGGCGGCGCTCCTGCCGAGGGTTCGGATCCCATATAGAGACCAGTCCGCTCACTGGTTGAGTGCGGTGCAGGCGTGACACCGAGGGTTGCGATCCCATTGCTGGTTACGGTACAGGCACAACACCGAGGGTTGCGATCCCGTTACTGGTCACGAAAAAAGACAAAAAAAAAAAGAGAGATGAGTTTTAGCCTCAGACACTGCAATCAATACTCATCTTCCTCCTCTATCATTCATTGTAGATTCCTCTCATTACTGGCTACCACCTCTGCTGTCCTCGGCAGCTGGTGGCCTGATTAAGACCTTCACCTCTGAGAGGTCTGAGCCCCTAGTCATGGTGCCTTCTGAGGCTGAGGTTGCAGCACTTGTCTCTGTACTGTCGCAGCTGGGCACGGGAGTACCAACGGACACCTAAGCGGATCACTTGGGAATCATACGAGATGCTGTAAGAGATTTAAAAAGTAGATGATATTATCTTCCCTGGACAAACAAGATGCACATATAAAAAGGCCAGACACTGCTTAGGAGGCCAACATGAAGATAAGAGCAAGCGTGGTATGTAGTATATACTTCCTTGTTGCAAGAACTCAGAATAAGGGAAAGGCGATTCTGTCACAGAGTTAATTGGGGAATCTGCTTATACAGTCAGAATATTCATCTTGGCTTTGAAAGTACCTGCAAGATTTGAATTGACAGACAGAGAAGAGTGGACAACTGTCCAAAATGGATTTTCAAAGTGGGAGATGAGACAAGGCTGGAATTTGGGAATTTGAAGGATATCTGATGAAGGAAGAGACTAATTTGACTAGAATCAAAGGTAGACTGGGAGTCGGGGGGCAGGGGACTAGTAAAAGAGAAGATTGGGATAGTTATCAGATGTGTTTAATGATAGCCTGATGTCAGGACTAGGGATTTTGGCTTTGAGCCAAGAAAGCAAACAGGAAACCCTTTTAGCAGGAAAGCAGCACAGGAAAGGCCGCAAGCAATACACTCTGTGTGTGCACTTTTCTTCAGATCTTCAGATGTACATGTGGTTACTACAGATTTGAAATCCTGAAGCTCTTGAGCATGAGTCACGAGTCACTGCCAAAGACTCATTTCTAAATTTAAATCGCCCTGGGGCAGAATGTCAGCATGATCACCAGAACTCAAGAGCAGTATAACTATCACTGCGGCATTTTATAATTTGGAGTTAAAGGTATGTGCGGTTGACATTACTACCAAAAACAAAAATAAAAACGAAAAAAAACTAGGGAAAAAGAAATTTTATTTATTTATTTTTATTAGCATATTCATTGTTACAAATCATACTTATTTTTTATGCCACTTATCCAATCTCTCGCCTTCCCTTCCCCCTCCCCCTCTGAGAACCATACATTTGTTCTCTCCATCTGATAGATCAACTGTTCCTCTGTTGATTTGTTGCCTAGATGATCTGCTCATACTTATTTTTTATGCCACTTATCCAATCTCTCGCCTTCCCTTCCCCCTCCCCCTCTGATAACCATACATTTGTTCTCTCCATCTGATAGATCAACTGTTCCTCTGTTGATTTGTTGCCTAGATGATCTGTCCAGTACTGAGACAGGTATGATCTAGTCCTCCCCTCTTCTCCCCTATTATCGTAAATCAGATGCTTCTTCTATTACTCTGGAGTGTGCTTTGTGGAGAGAGAGGATATCTTCTTTTTCTTTTTCTTTTCCTTTCTTTTTTTTTTTTTTGGTCTCCACTGGTGCCTCTCCATGTGTCAATGAAGTTGAGAGTCTGGCATGACCTCTGCACAGTGGCTGTGACTGCTGCTGTAGAGAATCTCTGCTTTTGCAGGAGCCATGGCAATTGCGGTTGCTATGGTGGGCTACCTGCATGAAAATGGTGTTTTTGGTGTGTGCTTTACCTAGTTGTGGCTGGGTTCAGCTTCCCCCGGTTCCATGTCTCATTCTAAGATGTTGTGAAGCAGCTGGTGGGGAGAAGGAGAAGGGAAAAGGGAGGTAAATATGGGGGGAAGAGGGGGAAGTGGGGGGACATAATCAAGGCCTGTGGCCCCCACTCATTCCTGCAGGGGAGACCAGGGAGCTTTCAGCAGTGGCCGGGTCATCACTGGGCTGGATGCAGAGGTCAGGGGGTGTGGTTGAAGCCCTTGGCACCGCACTGCCTCAGCTCAGGAGCCCGGGGTACTTCCTGCAGCAGCTCAGTGATCATCGCTGAGTTAGTTGTGGATGCCATGCAGGGTGGTGGCTGAGGCCCTCGGTCCCCCACCGCCCCAGCTTGGGATCCCAGCAATGACCACCAAGCCGTTGCAGGAAATGCCCCAGGCTCCCGAGACAAATATATACAACTTTTAAAAAAGGTGTTCTTAGACTCAGACATAAGTATTAAGGCATTTAGTTTTGGTTCTAGTAGTATATTAAAATGTTGTGGGTGTACAGACCATTCTCCAAAATTTTACTGAATTTTCCAATATCCAGGGGGAAAAGCCAACTGTAAATATAACCACATTACTTTATATGCATAGGAATTATACTCAAGAGTAAGCAGCTATGCACATGTATGCCATCTACACTGAAGCCAAGACCAAGAGAGAGCTCAGGACCTACATTCTTGGCCCTGGAGTAAGCAGCTCTTTGAAAGGTCATTCTGGGGAATCTGGGGAAAGAGTGGGAAGCAGTACTGAATTGACAATTGCTGCTGAGTGACACAGGGAGGCCAAGGTCACCCACCATGCCAGCACCAATGCAAGAGAGAAGACCGTGGGTAGGGGGAGGGACCATCGCCATCATATCTGAAGGATTATAAATGTCTGTTCCAACTCTCAGTCGCTTACAATGTTTCCTTAAAGAAATGATATTTGAGACACTCCTGGTTAGTTATTGCTTCTTAAACCATTTCATCAGAACAAGCATGCACCTTCATCTTATTATATCCTAGAATGCATCCACCTTCAGAGTCAGAACTTTATGTCCCTGGTACAAACCTTGGCTCCCTGCTGCACTATCTGGGTCTGATCCCAAAGTTGCCCACATTCGGACACTGCTCTATAAATTCAGGCTTTCTGCAGAAACTGTTCCCATGCAACTGAAAAGGGTTTCAAAAATCTGAAAGCATCTGTTGGGTGTTTTCTCCAAAAAGAAAAAAAGAGCAAATTTTCACACTTCCTTCTCAAATTACACAATTTGTCTGTTAGAATGCTACATAATCCTTGCTGTTGCTTTATACCTGCTTTTAGCTGAGGTCGTTTTTAACACACTGCTTTGTGCCTGTGGATCTTATTCACTCAGCAGTTCTGGAGGAATTTATGATAAAAGAACTGGCAAGGGTTAAATGTGCTTATTTCTGTTCTAGGGATGCTGTATGCTTCCGTTAATGAAAATAAGTTGAATAAAACAAAATCATCGAAACACTCTCACAAGTAGAGGGACACCACTGTAGGAGGTCTTATAATGTCCCTATTGTCCTTTAAATAAGGTTTTTATTATAAGAGGACATGTTTTCTCACTTGACTGGGCTGGAATAGTTCTGCTCTTTTGCTTCACAGCAGTTCCAGGAGATGAAGCCTGCCCTCTGCTTTCCTAGAAGTGCACAATGCTTGGAGGGAAGGCTGCTTACCCGCTAGGTTCATGGCAGGCACTCTGCCTTTCTCTTCTGACCTTAGAGCGTGTGGAAGTCTCAGTACTGGCATTTTCTAAGGCACGTGACAGTGTTTTAAAAACACAGAGAAAACAGTAATGTACATTTTTTATCTCAATAAGGGTAAGCTGTTTTTTTTTTTTTAATAATGCAAACATGGCATTCTTATTTCATTTTCAAAAGCTGAAAAGGCATTGTGCAAAGTAAGAAATCAAGGCTAAGCATTAAATCCAATAGAATTTTCTGAAAGAGATTCCCAGAAAACTTCTAAGAGCAAGACAAAAAAGAAGCATGAAAGAGAGGCATCCTTTGATAGACATGACACATTAGTTATTGGGAAATAATAAAACATGAAAAAACTCTATCATTTCATAAGTCACAGAAATTCATAACCACGTTCTTTTTGGCAAGAAAGAAATCTACTAAAAATGAAGGTATACCACATTCATTGGCATGGTGACTCCCATATATCCTCCATTCCTACACCCTTTTTACTAATTAATAATTGAACTAAATTCTTCTTTTGAGCTTGAGTTAGTAGTTGGGCTTGAGGGACAAAAATGTATTGAATTACTTTATAACACATAGCTTCTGAGGTAAGCCTCCATCTTATCAAATTATTAACCCTAGGCTTAAAAGAATGCAAGTCTAAACAAATTTAATTAATTGTCTATTTTCAGTTTTATCTGATAAAATGTGTTGGCAATATTACAGACCTGACCTAAGTCAGAACTGAGAATGGGAATTAAGTATGCCTTCTCAAAGCTCTGAGAAAGATACGGACGTTGGAAGGTAGCCTTTAAGAAAATAATAATATTAATGTAGGTGATGCGAGGCCTTATTCATAGAAAAGTGGGTGTACACATGGAATCCAGGAACCTGAAGCCAGTTATGTCAGGCAGAATAATGTCTTCCCAAAGATGTCCACATCCCAACCCCCAGAACCTGTGAATGTTACCTTACATGGAAAATAGGACCTTGCAGATATGATTAAAGATTTTTTGCGAGGCCTTATTCATAGAAAAGTGGGTGTACACATGGAATCCAGGAACCTGAAGCCAGTTGTGTCAGGCAGAATAATGTCTTCCCAAAGATGTCCACATCCCAACCCCCAGAACCTGTGAATGTTACCTTACATGGAAAATAGGACTTTGCAGATATGATTAAAGATTTTGAGATGAGACCATTAACCTGAATTAACCAGGAAGGTCGACTGTAATCAAGAGGTCTTTATAACAGGGAGACAGGATTGTCAAAGTGAGAGGGCTGGCTTTGAAGATGGAAGAATGGCCCCTGAGCCAAGGCACATGGGAGCTTCTAGAAGCTGCAATAGGCAAGGAATGAATCCTCCCAAAAAGCCTTGAGAAGGAATGCATCTCTTCCCACGCCTTGATTTTAGCCCAGTAAGTCTCACATAAGACTTTTAACCTCCACAACTGTGAGATAATAACTTCCTGGGGTTTTTGTTTGTTTGGTTTGGTTTTTGTTGTTGTTAGTTTTCTGGGGTTTTTGTTTGTTTGTTTTCAAACTTTAAAACTGCCTTCTTTTGCTTTATTGACAGATAAATTGTTCACAAATATTCTCACGATTCAATAAATACGAAGACTCAGATTTACATTCAAAATTAGAAACCAGAATCCCCAGCAGGTGTTGGTCCCAGCAGAAGGCCCAGGAGGATGGTGGGGCGAGCGGGTGCTGGACAGGCCTTGTGGGGCACTGGTGGTGGTGCCACATCACTGTCACTCAGTGCCAACTCAGGTAACAGTGTTGCTAGCATGTTGACCGGCAGGCAGACAGGGGCAGCCTGTCTCAAGCAAGGACAAGCTGTGTCTGCTACCACAGTTTGTCACAAGCCACCACAGACCTGATCCCTCGGCAAATGATACAAGGAAGGCTGAGGTTAAATAAATGCACAGGGCCTCAACACGCGTTGGGCCAGGCCAGCATGCAGGAGTGTGTCAGCTGATTCTACCTGATTGTTTGGGCTACTAATCACGAGGGCTCCGTGAAGGGCTGGGATGGGGTATGGGGGACTGTTCCAGTGCCTGCTGTGTGGTTCCCGGGGCTCTGGCCTCCTCTCAGCCCAGCAGGCCTGTCCGCACCATGGCATTCTCTGTTTTATGGCACGAGACAGAAGCCGTGGAAGTGGAAATCAGAGAGCCCCAGAGTCAGTGCTTCAAAGTGATAGACACTGGTGACACTTCATGGCTGTGTCCCAGAATGGACGTTCAGGGATGCCAGCCCCGGGCCTCTGTCCACTACTCTGTGGTCAGCAGAAGACTTCTGCAGCTGACTATGCAATGGCTAAACATAAAAAGGCTGCAAACTAACCTCCACTATCTTCTGTCTTCAAAATTCTAGTGACACTGGGAATGATATACAAATTCCTACCATTCTCCTAAGATCCTAGGAAATTGTTTCAAGAAATACAGAAAAGACGAGAGAGCAGACCCCATTATATACTGAGTTTGTGGTCATTTGTTACAGCAACCACAGGAAACTGATACACCAACCAAAATCAGAACATGCAAAAGTCTGAAAACCAACTTGCTGCCTACCTTCATTAAAGAAAGAAATATGCTTCTCACTGCATAGCTAAAGAAAGCGACTTCTTGAGAAATTCCTAACTGGACTCATCTCTTGATCACAAGTCTCAGACTTGGTTTTAGACAGAGAAGAGAATGATGGAGCATCAGGCCCTAAGCGAGGGGAGCCCCAGGCTGCTGTTGACCGAGCACTTACCAGGACCACAGTGACGGCAGCATCAGCCTGGGGCTCCCCACAAGAGTAGAGCAGACAGGGACCGGGGCCTTGGGAAGCAGCCCTGTGCTGAATTGACACGCTCACAGTTCTTCTGTCGTTAACCCCTGGTTCATCATGAGACCCACTCCTGCTTCTCTTACCGTCCGTGTTATCCAGACCTGAGACAGCCAGAGCTCAGCATGGCTCCTGGTCATCGTGCTCCATGTAAGTGTGGTGCAGGCCATAGAGCCAGTGAAACTTACTAATTGCCACGCCTTTTCTTGTGCTGTCAGGGAACAGGTGTTCTCTTTGTTGTGGAATGGAGCTGAGAGTAGCCATCCTGAGACCACTACGGGAGAAGCTGAGCCCTTCTGAAAACAAAGCAGACACAAAGAATCCAGAGCTGAAAAAGGAAGAGGGTGAGACAGAGACGATCCTGGCGATGTCATCTGCACCCTTGGGTCCTGTCATGCCAGTCCCCTAGACTCTTCAGTTGTATGGACAAGACTTCTCTTCTTCTGGTTTTACTTGCAATTATGAATTCTCTATGGGAAGGAAACTGTATATTTTCTCTTCTACACTTATAAACACACCATTCCTCCCAGGGTGGGCATTCATATACAAAAATTGGGCATTCTAAAGGATGAGATAAAATAAAGATACCTAAAAGAACAAAAAGTCAGCAATAGCCCTCTAACCAAATTTTCATGATGAGAAGATTCTGGCATCTACAAGCATGAAGATAACCCAAGAGATGAGTCTGAAAAAAATCCAGACCTGTAAGAAAGGCTGAGAAATAGTGGCGAATAACCATGGAAACAACAATTTTAGGTGTACATAACTCTGAGATTTAAAAAGTGCTTCCTGTTTATTTTCCCATTCACTGGAATGTTCCCCCAAGATATACATAGGACAGATGTCATTATGCTCATTTTACAGATGAGCAAACTGATATCTGGAGATAGTAGGTATCCTGGTTATTGATTGGGTACTGCTTTACCTTTAGACTGTACATCTGGACCCTCATTCCCAACCCCAAATCCTTTCCAAGACCCAAACTTGTATTCTAAATGGGTGACAGTTCTTTGCACAACAACTCATACTATCTTAATAGTTTTTTCCTCTGTAATGGTGGTGTGCACTGAGCTCCCCTGGAAGTATCTGGACACTGAAGTTACCCTACATAAGAGGCTTCCTTGACAATCTACATTTAGAATAATGCAGTTCAGAATCAAATACAATGTCTTCTGTGCGGTGATTCCTTAACTCAATAAGTGCTGAATTGCAAATCAGTAGAAGAGGTGGCCTGTTTTGAAATGGCAAGGAGGGGCATCCGGTTTACTGTGGCACCTACCTCACCATGCCAGAATTCGTGGACCACGCTCTAAGTGAGACCCATCAAGATCCTGCATTGCTTTATATCCAGCTTGGCTCTCTGGTGGATTCCACCCAGATCTCCCAACCAACTCCTGGCCAGGATTACTGTCTTAGTTGGATAGAGGATGTAAATGCAGCAATTCCTTGCTGCGTCAAATACTGAGTGTGGGTTGTGCACATTTTGCAAGAAGTTAGGTAAGTTCAATTTAGAAAGGCTTCAGGGAAGAAGGCAAATTTGCATTGTGTTCATGACAGACATATGCATGATCCCAATTTATTAATTTAGCTTACATGTCATGAATGTCACTTATTTTGAATCAGGGCATTGGTGCCTCTCCTATCTTCCTTCCAGATCTTTGAGTGCACAATGTTTCATAAACAGAAAAGAACTATATAAAGTTAGTACCATTGAGAGTGTTGATACTGACATGAAACAATATTTTAAAAGGGCAGAAATAGCCAAATGAGTTTGCACAAATTTTAGCAACATAGATGATCCTCTCTGAACAGGAAGTCCCTTGTTGTCATCCTACTGATGAGAGCGTGACACAGGGACTGCACCTTCCAAACAAGAGGGCTTGTCTGTTAAGTATGAATGTAAAAAAGCTTCCTAACATGAAGAATAAAATGCACAGAGTTGATTAAAGTCTTGGGTTCTCTTCCTGGCAGGAGTTAGAATAATTTATGCATAGAGCGTGACACAGGGACTGCACCTTCCAAACAAGAGGGCTTGTCTGTTAAGTATGAATGTATAAAAGCTTCCTAACATGAAGAATAAAATGCACAGAGTTGATTAAAGTCTTGGGTTCTCTTCCTGGCAGGAGTTAGAATAATTTATGAATTTCCATCTAAAGTTGCCTGTCTGATAACACTAAGGAGAACAGAGTCATTAAAGGCAATTACCATGTTAATAGACAAGAGATTGAAAACGCTTGAGGTTGGGTAAGTCCATCTTCACTTCACACACAGTAGTTTTCCCTTCTGCCTGTAGGTTTCCAAATGAATATGAATTGGTAATCAGCATGTTTCATATTCATAATGCAATCAAAATGCATAGTTGATTGAACACCTCATTGAATAAACCAAAAAAATATTCATAACAGTTTTGGTGATAATTAGAGTGTGTATTTTTATAATTTTTATTGAGGTATAATTACATACAGTAAATTACATACAGTAAAATGTTCAGATCTTAAGTTCACTCTGTGATTAGTTTCTAAAAATGTATGTACCCATGGAATCAACATCCAGTCAAAACAAAAAAACACTCATTGCCTTCCATCTAGAAAGTTCCTTCATGATTCCTGGTATATTCCTTTCCCCACACCCAGAAAGACTACCACACAGAGCTATATTTCTACAAATTAGTCTTATATGTTCCTGGACTCCATAACAGTGGACATGTATAGTATATATCCAAGCCTGGCTTCTTTTACTCAGCAAGGTATTTTTTATATTCATCCAAATTGTGTACATCAGTAGTTCATCTCTTTCTACTGCTGAGTATTATTCCATCATATAATTATACCATAATTTGTTTATTTATTCTTTTGTTGATGGACATTTGAAAAATTTGAAATTCTTGCTTTTATAGATAAAGCTGCAATTAACACTATTATGCAAATATTTGAGTGGCATATGTTTTTATTTCTGGGGAAGACATACCTTAGAGTTGAATTGCTGGATCATGAGGTAGGAGTGGGCCTAATTTTATAAGGAACTACCAAACAGTTTTCCACACTGGTTGTACCATTTTACACCATCATAGCAAGCATGAGCTGTCAGTCACTTTGCATATTCTGCAGCATTTGGTGTTGAAAGTCACTTAAATGTAAACCACTCTAATGACTCAGTGGTATCTCAGTCTGGTTTTAATTTGCATTTCCCTAATAACTAGCAGTGTTAAACATCTTTTCATGTCATTTATGGTCACTCTTTTTGTTGTTGTTGTTGTTGTTGCTGGGGTTTTTTTTGTTTGTTTTTTTATTTTAACTTCTCAATATACATTGTAGTTGATTTTCCTGTCCCTTTACCCATTCTTAAATCATCCTTTTGGAAGTATCTATCCAAGTCTTTTGACAATTTTTATGGGATTGTGTGTTTTTGTTTTGTTTTCTGTTATGTAGAAATTTATCATATAATTTGGATTCAAGTCCTTTGTCATATGTACAGATTGTGAATATCCCTCCTAGTGTGTGGTTTGCCTTTTTATTTTTTAACCGTCTTTTGAAGAGTAGAAATTTTTAATCTTTATGAAGTACAGTTTACCTTTTTTTTTGTCT
>NW_007726614.1:666340-668366 GCF_000696425.1 Galeopterus variegatus
GTTTTTTTTTTTTTTTTTTTTTTTTTGTAGAAGCTTTATAATTGCTTTAAAATTTTATCTGTAATCCATCAATTTCTGTCAATTTTATGTTAGGTATAGATCAAGTTTCAATTTCTTAAAAACAGATCCATTTGTTCCATCCAGCATCATTTGTTAAAAGGACTTCTTTTCCCATTTCATTGGCACTTTTGTCAAAATTAATTTTCCTCTGTATTAGGCCAGATTTTCTTCATATATTTAAGCCAAAATGACATCACACGAGACTGAATGTAGAAGCAAGTATGAGAATCCAGCTGTCTTTCATAAAACCAGACATTAAATAGACTTGCTAAAATGTAAAATAATACCACTCATCTCACTATTTTTTTTTTTTTTTGGTTTGGGAAAATATTCTTTTTATTAAAATACATTATTTATGTACATGTGATTGGCTTATTTATTATTAAGTTTAAATAAACAAGTATGTGTTTTAAAAACCCTTTGGTTTTAATATCTCTTTTGCTAAAAACTGACAGATAAAGCCCACATCAGCCAATGCTCATGTGATTTTAAACATCTTTTGACAATTCTTTAGCACATTCTAAAATGTTATTTCCCCAGAAACTTATTTCTATGTGTTTTATTTTGAGGAGGCGTGCTTTGATGTAGAAGGTAATAATGATGTTTTCCTTTTCAGATACTCAGAATCATCCATTTCTCCATTCTTGTATTTAACACATATTTCATATTCACATAATTTGTCTTCTAGAATGTGTGCCTAATTTAATAGAAAAGATACATATTTGAGTAACTTTTAATTCAAAACAACATTTTAATAATTTTGAGTGAATAAAACCAGACAGGTCTGAATATTTCCTCTCTTTAAAATATTTGCTCTCAAAAGAAACAGTTTTATTACCCTTCCTGCATTCTCTTCTCTGACAATTGTTTTTGAAAAGACTAGATAATATTTAATTAAACTCATAAATTCTAAAATAGTTTGGATATTTTAGGGAACATTTGTGTATTCACATCAATGGTCCTTCTATATCTCTCATCCTCCAAAAAGATTTACATTTAATAGACATAAATATTCTTGTTGTGGATTCATTTACTCAATGATTATTGAGTGACTTTGATGGAATTTGTCTGAAGACTACCTGTATTAACAAAATAAATGTATGATTCTCTCTAAAGAAACATTTTTTTGAATGCATAGAAAGCTTGAACAAAGTAAATCTTCTAGTGTATACATGGTTTTCTGTGAAGCAAATTCCAATCCTATTTAAAATAACAACTCTACCTTTTCTTTTGGGCTCACCATCCTACACAAAATTATATCCTTTATTTAGATTCAAGTGTTCAAGGTCTTATTCTTCATACATCAAAAAAGCTTTAAAAATACTTTTAACATTTTATGTAAATCCAACTTCAGCTTTATTCTAAGAAGAAAAATCTAAGATATAGTAATTATTCCCAGAGAAAAATGACAGTGGAAGGCTCTGGTAGGTATATAAATAGATCGTAAGCTCAGATGTCCACGTACTTTGAAAGGCTGATATTTTTCAAAGAACATAGCCGTTTTCTTCACCTAGTGTAGGATGCACAGGCACATTCTCACATAACCACGAGTAAAGAAAGCCTAGTACTCTGGACCCCAGACTTAGGTAAAATGCAGTGACATACCTGTGCATCAAATTAAAGACGCAGCACTGATAAGAAGGTGGAAGTTCGGCCTGAGGAAGGCGAGCCTTGGAAACCTACACACCTGTGAGGGGATGGCAAGTAAGAAGATGAGGGCGATGGGATCACTACAGCACTGAGGACTGTGAGGGGCAGGGGGCGGGGGACCTCAGAGTCCACTGTGGAAACCTCTGCTATGGCTTGCACAGGTGGAAGTGGTCACCTGGTCCTCAGGTGCACATCTTTGGCAATGGACATTCACTACGCTTTGAGACAGGTTGCAGCTTTCATAGGCCAACTCGATTTCTTTTTTTTTTGTCTTTTTCCGTGTCCGGCAATGGATCGCAACCCTCAGTGTTGCCCC
>NW_007726614.1:669397-676312 GCF_000696425.1 Galeopterus variegatus
CTGCTTGCCTATGAGCTGGACTGGGAGAAAAGTGGCATGTCATGGATGGGCGATCATTCCTGTGTCAGCCACAGTCGAAACAGGAGATTAACCATTAACTCACTTTCCATGATAAAGGGTTCAGAATAGTACTCTTGCTGGAAGAGTAGAAATTCAATTTGTCCTTCTGAATCAGTGCCTGCTTCTCAACAATGCTCACGGTTGATGCTGTCTTCCTTTTGGTCCCTTTAGGTTTGGTTGAGGGAGATTTCAGAATCCAACAAACAATGTGATCATGCCTAGATCAGGCACATTGGACCCCTCATGCAGCTGCCCATGGCTTCGCCTGAAAAGAAGCATTCTCCTGAAAAAGGACGGAGGGAGCACGTGGGTCTCGCTTGACTTCATTAATGAGTAAAGATGTTCACACTCATTGCCTTGGGCTCAGCTTACTTGCTTATGTAATGTTTAGAGGTTGCCAGACACATAAATAAATTCACATTGGCCCAGGCTGACCTCTAGCAAGAGGCAGTGTGGTGACGCAGGAAGAGGGACAGAGTTGCCGGCAGAAAAGCACCCAAGTCCTCCTCAGCCACTGCTAGCATGGATGTGCTGAATCCCCAGTGGCCTTGCTCCATCGCTTGCAAGTGTATATAGGATGGCTTATGTCACAGGGTCCTTGCTGTGGATTCAACCAGTAATTGTTGAGAGCTGGGGTGTGCCAGACCCAAATACAGGCATGGATGATGGAGTAGAAAACAAAGACAAGTAAGTGTAAAGAAACAACACTGTGTAATACTCACATAGTGCTTCCAAAGGTACCAGGCATTCTTCCAAGCACCTCAGACTCATTAAGTCATCTTATCCTTGCATATCCTTTGTAAGGAAGGTATTGTGGCAGAGAGAGTCAGATAATGTGCCTGAAGTCACTCATCCCATGAAAGACAGAGTCTGCAATTTAGTAGAGTGGCTTTCGAATGTATTTGATCTCCAACCCAGAATCAGAAAAATCCCATTAGTGCACACACACACACACACACACACACTTATGTGTATTAAACTGGGATTAAATTTTCACCAAACAATTCTCATTTTTACTAAGAGCAATGCACCCTCGCACTTGCTATTCTCTTCCAGCATATTTTAATTTTGTTAAAAGTATCTGTCACCATTCACTGGACTGACATCATGAGTCCCTCCCTAACAGTCATAAGCCTACAGTTTAAAAATCACTGGTTTTATGGCAGGAACATGGGAAGACGTTAGAGAAATAATCAAGCAATAACTAGGATTTCAAGTGTGATGCAAAAGCACAAAGGGTTGGGATGGTGGGGATGAGGGGGGTCCCTCTGTACCGAAGACTAAAAGACAGGAGGGACTGATCAGGTCAGAGCTTAGAAAAGTTTTCTAGGCAGTGGGACTGGCTTGTGCCCAGGCTCTGGGGCAGGGAGGAAATTGGCATGACAGAGAAACAGAGGCCAGTGTGCCTGGAGGGAGCATGGGGTGGGAAGGGGTGGAGCAGTGGGGGTGTGTGGAATGAGGCCAGAGAGGCAGCTGCCAGTTCGCAGGAGGTTGTGACGCCAGGGTAAGGAGTCTGAACCTGGTGGTCGCTGCAGAGCAAATAACAGGGAGTGGTGTGCAGAAAGGTGAGGATGAGGACTGAAATCATTGACCTTGACCTTGCCTTTGGTCTTATGCGGTACTCACCCGCCTTGGAAGCTGTGCAGGTTCCCTGTGCTGTGCTGTGATGGGTGCTGTGGTGTCCTCAGGCTGTGACTTTGTCAGCCAATGGCTCCCAGCTGACACCTTCTCCATTGTCCTCTGTAGGACATGAGCTGCCTTGTCCTGGAGGTCACATGTCCTTTTCTTCCCACAGGTCTGGGCAGCCAGCAGCCAATGGCCAACTGCCCCAGGGTCTCAAAGGCCAGCCTTCTTGTCAGATGTGGGTAGCCCTGCCATGTAATCGACCAACCTGCTTCTAGGAAACCTGCCTCGAACATGTGTAATGCACAGACGTGGCTGATAAGGCCAGACAGGAAACTGGCCTAATGCTATGGACAGATATCACTTGGAATTGAATTAATATGCACTTTCTTTAAACGAACTTTACTTTGTGGCCAGCACAGACTTTGAATTGTCACAGACCTAGGAAATTGTTACTACTTTTCCAGAGAGAGCAGAAATACCCTCTCTGTCCCCATATGCCTTCCTAATGAACTCATCCCACCCACACCCCAGAAAGTGCAATTATCTGTACCACAGGGCCTTTCCCCACCTGCTCCTCCAGCACCTGCACCTCCACGTCTACCATCATCAGCTTCACCTGTGCCCCCATCACAATTGTCACCTCCCCTACTGACACCAGCACCACCATTGCCACCATCGTCACCATTATCTCTACCACCTGCACCTCCACCTCCAACACCTCTACCTCTGTCGCCTGGTGATTAGTCTCTGTCCAGTCTGAGGCATGCTTATTTTCTCCCAAAACTTCACATTAAGAGACTCAGAGACTAAACCATGATGTGATATAACGTCAGGCTTGGGTGGGTAAGTGTGAATCAGGCACAGGTGGGTAAGAGAAGTCCACGTGCTCTGCAGAAAGGGAGATGGTCACACAGATGCAGAGAGAGAAGCGGAGATTTGCAATGGCAATGACCCCAAAAAGGAGAAGGATGTGGTGGTTTCTCGTTCCTGACAGGTCCCCAAGGCTGTACCTCCTCACGTCTTCGGGCATTAAAGATACACCAACATCAAATCTACTGTGCCTTAACTGTCTGAGGAGTTAGAATCTTCTTTTTTTTTTTTTTTTTTTAACCAATTCTCCCATCTTTCAAATAAGGGGGATGGAGCAGATGATTTTCAAGATGTTCATAATTCTTTTTGCTCTGTGAGATCTAAAACCTGATTTTGACATCACAAAATGACCACCACACACTGCACTGCCCACAGCACCTACAGGGGAGATGCCCGACATCTCTTACAGGTATCATCTGCACTAAGTATACCATTTCTCTTCCAGCCCAGGTAGGCAGTAGATGAAAAGCTTTGTGTTTTTTACACAATTAGAAATCATATAATTAAATTACCGAGCATCTGGGAAATGAGGAAGNACCTCTACCTCTGTCGCCTGGTGATTAGTCTCTGTCCAGTCTGAGGCATGCTTATTTTCTCCCAAAACTTCACATTAAGAGACTCAGAGACTAAACCATGATGTGATATAACGTCAGGCTTGGGTGGGTAAGTGTGAATCAGGCACAGGTGGGTAAGAGAAGTCCACGTGCTCTGCAGAAAGGGAGATGGTCACACAGATGCAGAGAGAGAAGCGGAGATTTGCAATGGCAATGACCCCAAAAAGGAGAAGGATGTGGTGGTTTCTCGTTCCTGACAGGTCCCCAAGGCTGTACCTCCTCACGTCTTCGGGCATTAAAGATACACCAACATCAAATCTACTGTGCCTTAACTGTCTGAGGAGTTAGAATCTTCTTTTTTTTTTTTTTTTTTTGCAACCAATTCTTTAGAGAGTGATGACGTAGAATCAAAATAATCATAACACTTCATTAATGAAGACATTATGTAAGATATATAGTCAAATATTAAATTTGTTTAATATATCAGATCATACAGAAATATTTACATGGACATCAGCATTTCTTCCTTTATCCAAACTGAAAAACTCATGAAGTTGACTTAATCAAAAATGTATAAATTAAATCTTCATTCATTCTCTTTGGAGTAATGGATTAAGAAAGAATAATCCTGTGACATCGTCTGTTAACTACTTTAGAGTATATTGAATAATCAACACATTTGACTCTTGGGTCAACAAGGACTGAATGAAATTAAGTAATTTTATTAGCTGCCCTAACCCTAAAATGAATAATGTATTTAGCAGATTCAGGTTGCTGAGACAGTGCAAACATGTTTCCACTGCAGCCAAAAGGTAAGATAACGGGAGAAATTGTCCGCGACCACAGGTGAAATACTTCTTTCTGCATACTTTAAGAGAACAGAGAAGGAGGAAAACTGTAAAGGCAGCAGGATCATAATTTTGCATTTCATAAAACTGCAAAGCAGTCCAGCTGCTGCTTCCAGGGGAACTCAGAATGAAGAAGTTATTTGTATCTTATATCTCTCTGGCTCTTTCTATCCTATATCAAGCTGAGGTTTCTGCTGCTGGAGAATGTCCGATGATTCATCCTGATATTTTTCAGAATACAGAGGGTTTCTCCAAATTTTTATTTTTTAAGAAATAGTTTTTGAGAAGTTGAGGAGTGATATCCCTGACTCTTTCATTACCTCCTCACTGATAGAGTTAATGCATTTAATTTCTGCTGAACAGCTGGGTAAGGATTACATTCGGATTTAAGTGTCTTAAGCAGTAAATCCCTTATCTCTCAGACCTAGACATTTCCCCACAGAATCTGAAAGATACACTTACAAAGCAATGCATATTTTGTTAATTACTGAGCTGTATTTTGATTCCTTGAAAGTGGTTACTCAGTGTTTTGTGAGCCATGTCAAAAATGACCTATTTCTCTTTAATTCACAAGGAACACTTGAACTAATACCCTAAAATGTTTAAATGGTATGTACGTATTTATATAAATGCATATTCTTGTTATTGTTTCTAGTCCTTTACTTACTTTATTTTTAGGATTTTAAAAATATATTATAAATGGAATGCGTGGTCTCTTTAGAAAATGTGAAAAGTAAAGAAAAGTAAGCATATTGAAATAAAGTCACTTATAATTCCACCACCCACAGTTTATTACTGATAATATATGCGCTTGTACCCTTACTTTAAACATTTGAAATATCAATGAGCAATAGATAATCTGGCTATTCATGAAAACTACAGAATAATTTTTGCATTGTTACATTGTTATTAAAAACATGATCATTAGAGGTAGTCTAGCTTTTGAGTACTCAAACTCATGCTATTCTTAAAGATATTGAGTAACTTCTAAATGTGTGTGTGTCTGTCTATCTAGCTAGCTAGCTATCCATGATTTAGAAATAGGAAGGAATACACATATTTTGTAAATGTAATGTGCTAAAAGCCACCTTTGGATTCCAGACTAGAAGATCCTGATTCTTATTACAGGCATTCTTTTTTTTTTTTATCCCGCTCAATTCCTAGATGACACTTTTTCCTCTTGCTGGCCTTGGGATGCACATTCCATCAACTTCACAGACAGGGTCCCATGTAGCAGTTGGTTCTAAATATTCATGGCAATGACCCTGTAAGACCGGCAAGGACTGGCCTGAGTCCCCCTCACCCTGCAGAGGGTGGGGCTGGTGCCTCAGAAGGGCAGCATCCCTGTTTTGGGCATGATAGGAAGGGGCAGACTGAAAGCCACACGTGAACTTATTTTATCTGCTCAACTGTAGGAGGTGTCACCCAACACACCCATTTACCAGAGGTTCAGAGACACGAAGGCATTGCCCAAGGCTGCACAGACAATCAAGCACAGTCAGGACCGAGTCTGTGTTTCTCCTCTCCTAGCCCATGGCTTTTCCTGCCATCCTTCCTCCGAGGTGCCATTCCTGGCCTCCACACCTCCCCTGTCCTGGCCACAGCCTCTTGTCTGCTCACTCGACGCTGCTTCCCTTGGGCTGTTCAGGCCCATCTCTCCTGCTTGGGCCATCTCTTCGTCACGGGGACCCACACTCGCCACAACACCTCCACCTTCCATTTTCTGTCACCTGCTCTTTCAGTCTTGCCCAACTCTCTCTGGATGCTTCCACTCTTCCTTCCCGTCCTTTCCATTTCCCTTTCTTCCTTCAGAACACCGCTTATCTGAAAGAGCAAAATCAGTCCTCACAGTGACGAAATGTTAAAAAAAACTGTTACCAATAATGTTAAAAAAAGAAATCCTGAGCCGGGCATACACAAGACCCCTCCTCTACAAGTTCCCAGAGGGCTCCTGACTGCGGGATCCAGGAATGGCTGCAAAGCTCTGCGGAACCTGTCCAGACGGTGGCTGTGGGTGGCAGGCACGTGTTGGGGCAGAGAAACGAGGAAGGGAGAAAGGTGAGGAGACAGATGCATAGCTTTAAATTTAAGCTGCCCTTTGGACCCCACATGGACAGCTCATTACCTCTCCATTGCTTCATCCCTCACCGTGATCCCTCCTCTGCCTTCTCCCAAGCACCGTCATCGCCCTGAATTCTTGAAAAACTTCCTTCTCTCCGCATTTGTCAGTGGTTCTATGCAAATTCTCCTTAGGAGGCAATGGTATTAGACTCTTCAGACACAAAAATACTGGCCCAGTCATATTTAGACAAGAAGACTCCAGTTTAGCTCCACTGGGAGGAGCACTGTTCAAACAGCCTGCAGAAAATCTAGCAGCCAATGCTTGCTGGCGGAAATTTTTCATGCATTGTAACAACGGCATGAATAGCCTCCCTGTCTCATTCAGTTACGCAGCATCACCCTCTGTCCCCACTGGCAACATTCAGTAAGCGCATCATGAGTCATTTTCTTGCCCATCATTTCAGGGCTGATATTAGTCAACAAAGAATTAAGCGATGGCTGAGCACTGCCCCTGCAGTGGTAAGTCGTGGCCCACATTCGAATTACATCTGGTGTGAGGCTCCATTATTCAGAGCAAAGTGCTAATAAGACAGATTTAGTTTTGATTCATTCCATTTTCACATCATCATCACTTCATGTATTAATAACTCAAGACAACTTTCTCAAATATGTATTGACTTCGTCATAAAAGGCACAATGAAAAAGTGTTATCAAATTTGACATAGAGGGCCGAGCCCGTGGTGCACTCGGGAGAGTGTGGCGCTGGGAAACGCGGCAGCGCTCCTGCCGCGGGTTCAGATCCTATATAGGGATGACCGGTGCGCTCACAGCGCTGAGCGCAGTGTGGCTGGTCTTAAAAAGGACAAAAAAAAAAAAAAAAAAAAAAAAATTGACAA
>NW_007726614.1:677302-680766 GCF_000696425.1 Galeopterus variegatus
GTCTTAAAAAGGACAAAAAAAAAAAAAAAAAAAAAAAAATTGACATAGAAAGGACATGTCTAAATAACCACACAGTTAGTGATGGTTTGCATACAAGGAAAGACACTGCTCTTTTTCCAATATGTAGTGATTTTTATTGCCTTAACTGGACACTGTCTAGGTTCCCTGTGTTTTTCCTAAGTCAAGTTATGAAACTAGATCCACGAAGATTCATCATGAACATTTTAGTGGTAGGGGAGTGTATGCTGACCTTGGAATTCTCTGAATCACTCAAAGTTAACTGTAAGTGGTTATAATAAACCGTACATGTAAAAATGTTGAAAACTTGTGCGATAGCTGTTATTGTAAGATCGATGGCTTGATCCTTCACATTTTAAACTTCTATCAAGATAACAAATCACATTCATTGAAAACATGGGTCAGAAATATATTTCATTCATAATTTAGGTAAACATTATCAAATGCATACATGTATGTACACACAAGATACGAGGTGAGTGAATAAAACCACAGAGTAAATAAACCCCTAAGCCCCCGATGCCATTCTATGAGAGGTCTCTAATGACAATGACCACCAAAGAGCTATCTGCAAGAGCCGTGACAACCCTGCTCCTATTCTCGGGAATGAGTATGGAAGATATTCCTGGGTGTGAGTTTCTCTCCCAGGACGGTCATGAATGGACGGCTACAGATAAGTATTCCAGTTTAACATGTGTTTATATTCTGCTTGAGAATCAGAGGGCGTCACAGGCTCTCAGGATGTTCTGGGCTACTCTGTGTCCAAGGAAAAGAAAAGGTCTGAGACCTCTTAGCTGCTGCCTGAGGTTTATGTGACGTGTTCTCCCACACACAGACTCTGGCTTCTGTAGGTTTCTGAGGCCTCAAGAAGAAAACCTCTGGAAGGAATAGAACACTATCCTCAGGACTCTGTGATTCTGGAAGGCAACCTTATTGAGCTCAGAGGTGGAGGGAAGGTATGGAAATGAGAGAGAATAGATCAGAAAGTGAGAGAAATAGTCTACGACTTGTATTATGCACTTGCTAGAAACCTATGACTTCATTATGTGAATAACATATACTTTAAGCCATTACCTGGATCAGCTAAATTAAATACTTACTTTCAGATGAGATTTGTTGAATGAACATTTAATGCGATAGGAGCTTTCCGACTGAAAATTGCTGTTTTTTCATGTTTGATCACTACTGATGTTTTAGCTTCATATCAGTTACATTTTTCCCACTTATTTTGGTATCCATAAGAAAAATTTTTTATTTTGTATTTTTAAAAAATTTCACATTTTATATTAAATTGAATGTTTTAGATGTTCCTATTCTTAATAGATCAGTTACATTTTTCCCACTTATTTTGGTATCCATAAGAAAAATTTTTTATTTTGTATTTTTTAAAAATTTCACATTTTATATTAAATTGAATGTTTTAGATGTTCCTATTCTTAATAGAGGTTTTACTATTCTTTTCCTACCCATACTATAACTTGATTTCACAGCAGAGTTTCCAACCATAACTTAAAAGGTCATACCTTAGCATTTCAAAGTACAAATGTTTATAAAACATAAGAAAAAATGCTCTAAGAAATTCTGAAATAAACACTTCTCCTAAAATGTAATTTTTAAATTTTAGATGCTATATACCACTGCAAAATTAACAATCCTTCAAATCATATATTAATCATTTTTTAATTTTAACATAAGTTTATTTGGATTTATTTCTATATAAATATTTGGACCTACAAAATACTTTTACTCTTTTTTTATTTTACATACAGATCTCTAGTGTGCAATCCAGTGAGGATGCATCAATGTACACAATCAAGATAGACAACATTTTTGTTAACCTCAAATGTTCTCTTACATCCCCTTCCAGTGACACCCCTCTGCCTTGGGTAACCACTGGTTTGATTTTATCATTGCTGCTTTATTTGTTCTTGAACTTCCGTAAATGGGATTCTCCTGTTAATAGACATTCTTATTCAGGGATTTTGTAGATATTTCCTTTCTCTTTGGTAAATACCTAACAGTGGGATTGCTGGATCCTAGGGTTGGTGTAATTTTAAATATATCAGAAACTGCCAAACTCTTTTATGGTAACATTTTACATGTATGCAAATTTCAGTTGTTCCATGGCCACTCCAACATTTGGCGGTGTTGGTCTCTTTGACTTTCGCCATCAAAGTCGTGTGAAATGATATCTTACTGTGGATGTAATTTTAGTTGAACTCATGATTAATGATATTGATAATCTTTTCATGTGCTTCTTGACCATTTGTATATTTTCATTGTGAAACATCTTTTCAAGTATCTTGCCCATTTCTCATTAGGTTGTTTTCTTCTTTTTATGAGCTATAAGAGGTTTCGGTAAAGGGCCACAATAATCAACCACATTGTATATCGACAAAATAAAAATTTAAAAAAAAAAGAATTCTTTATAAATTCTGTATCCAAGACCTTTCTCAAATATATGTATTCTGAATATTTTCTCACAACCTGCGGTTTGCTTTATCATCTTTTTAGTGATTTTTTGATTAACAGAATTTTTTTACAATAATATCTAATTCATCAGTGTTTTCCTTTTATGTTGAATGCTTTTTGTGGCCTGAAAATCACTGCCATACAAAAGTCCTGAAGATATGTTCCAATGTTTTCCTCTAGTAGTTCTATAGCAGTAACTTTCACATTTAGGATCCTGATTTAACTTAAATTTTTTTTATTTGTCACATGCTCCTGATGAAATGAGCCTTTTAACATTCTTTTTAAAAGTCATTCATTGTCTCTGATAATACTGTTAATCATAAATTCTACTTTTTCTAACATTAATATAATTCTACCAGCTTCCTTATTCTTACTTTTGAATGGTATATATTTCTTTCATCTTTACACATTTCCTCATCTATGATTTTTTTTTCTTTTCATTTCTTTTCACATTGATTTTTTCTTTTTCTTTTTAAATATAACAAAGAAATGCACGTTTATTTGTTCAAATAACAAACACATAAACTGAATAACAGGTGAATAACAGAATACCCAGTGTAAAGTAGGGCTTCAACAAAACTGCAAATGTAAAACTTATTAAAGTTTACATATTTCATTTTATAATCTCTATGATTGTTTGAAATAGCTCTCCAAAGTCTTCCAAAAGTGTGAAAATATCAAATTAATTTCAACAGAGGAAGATGAATAAACTTCTCAAAAATTAATTTCTAAGCAAATCAGTGAGTTCTCTTAATAAAAAGAAATGAAGAACAGAAATTAAATATATAAGTTTAGCAACATAAATTGCATAAAAAAATCAATAAAACAAAATGCAAACACAAAGGCACTTCCAAAAGTTCATGGAAAAGTAGAATTGAAAGACAATGGAAATATATTTTTCCATGAACTTTTTTTGTTTGTTTAAATTTTACCTTTTTTTTTTTTAGAGAAGGCTAAGATCATAGAAAATATGT
>NW_007726614.1:681187-683349 GCF_000696425.1 Galeopterus variegatus
CAAAAGTTCATGGAAAAGTAGAATTGAAAGACAATGGAAATATATTTTTCCATGAACTTTTTTTGTTTGTTTAAATTTTACCTTTTTTTTTTTTAGAGAAGGCTAAGATCATAGAAAATATGTTCTCTGACCACAATAACATAAGGAAATTTAGAAAACTCACAAATATGGGGAACTTAAACAACAGTCTTAAATAAACAATGGGTGAAAAAAAATCACAAGGAAATTAGGGAGTACTTTCAGATAAAGATCAAAGCACAACATATCAAAATTTATAGGATGCAGGGTTCGTGCAGTGCTTACAGAAAAATTTAAACTTGCCAACACCTATATAAAAATAAGAAAAATCTTAAATCAGTAATGTGAACTTCTATCTTAAGAAAATAGAAAAAGTAAAGCAAACTAAACCAAAAGCAAATATAGGTAGGAAATAAAAAAGATTACAACAAAAATATATGAAATACAAATTAAAAAACAATAGAAAAAATAAAACTAAAAGTTGATTATTTAAAGAACTCTACAAAGACTGCAAACCTTTATCTAGACCGACCAAGAAAAAAAGAGAGAAGTCCAAAATTACTAAAATCAGAAATAAAGTAGGGGTATTATTGTCACTTGGCTTTTTGTGGTGGTAAGATATAGTCTCCTTCTCTTTTTTGTTTGCATTTTTGTTCTACCAGTGGGTTTTGTTCTTTCTTGTGTATTTGTGGTAGTGATTATCATGGTTTGGATTCTTGGCAGTTTTTTTTTTCTTTTAGTATTTTGAATATATCATACCATTTTCTTCTGGTATAGAGTTTCTGTTGAGAAGTCTGCTGATAGTCTGATAAGGACTCTCTTACAGGTGCCCTGACGCTTTTCTCTTGCTTCTTTTAATGGTATGATTTTTTTTGTTGTTGTTAGCTGTCTGGCATGAGGATCTGAACCCTTAACCTTGGTATTACGAGGTCTTGCTTCTCTTAAGATCTCTCTTTGTTTTCGAGCTTGCCAGTTTGACTATAATGTGTCTTGGAGAGGATGTTTTTGGTGTTTGAATCTGTTTGTGGATCTTTGAGCCTCCTGGATCTGAAGGTCTGTGTCTCTTCCTATACCTGGGAAGTTTTCTGTTATTATTTCATTGAATAGGTTTCCCATACCTTTTCTATTTTTCCTCCCTTTCTGGAACAGCCATGATTCAAATGTGTGTGCACTTAAGGTTGTCTGTTAGCTCCTCAGATTTTCTTCATTTTTTAAAATTCTTTTTTCCTTTTTAAAATTTTTTTGTCCTCCGGGATTTTTCAAAATGACTGTCTTCAAGATCATCAATTCTTTCTTCTCCTTGTTCTAGCCTGCTGCTTACACTATCAGCTGCGGGTTTTGTGGTTGTTGCTGCTGTTGTTGAGTGGATCTTTCAGTTCCATGAGTTCTGCTACGTTCTTTTTTAAGGTATTAATCTCTTTGTCAATTTTCTCCCTCAGATCCTGGGTTTTTTTCCCCATTTCATTATGTTGTCTAACTGAGTCTTCTCATATCTCAGTGAGTTTTCTTAAAGTTGTTGTTCAAAATTCCTTGTCAGTCATTTCAAGGGTTTCCTGCTCTGGTATTTGAGAATTACTGTGTTCTTTTGATGGTGTCATATTTTCCTGGGTTTTCATAATTCTAGTATCTCTACATTGATGTCCAGTCATTTGGCAGAGAAGTTGCTTCTTCTATTACTCTGGAGTGGGCTTTGATGAGAGAAATGTCCTCTTCTTTTTCTGATCTCTGCTGGTACCTCTCCTTGTGTCAATGCAGTTGAGCATCTGGCAGGCTGCCTGCACAGTGACAGTGACTGCTGCTGTGGTGGCAGGCTGCTTTTTCAGCAGTTGTGGCTGGGTGGTGGCTGTGGTGGTCCACCTTTGTGGAAGTGGTGTTTTCAAAATACTTTCTTGCCTGCTTTGGGTGGGGTGAGGTACTGCCCTTGACGCCTTGCCTAGGACCCCAGGCATGCTCTGTTACCTGTTTACAGGCAGAGGGAGTGGCAGTCTTTGGCTCCTTGCCTAATAGCCCATGCATGCTGCCTTGCCTGCTTCTGGGTAGAGGGGGCTTTGGCCCATGGCTCTTTACCTCGGACCCCAGACACCTTGCCTGCTTCTGGGTCAAGGGGGATGTGGCCCATAGCTCCTTGCCTAGGACCCTGTGCA
>NW_007726614.1:684612-685460 GCF_000696425.1 Galeopterus variegatus
GAGGGTTGCAATCCGTTGCCGGACACGGAAAAAGACAAAAAAAAAAAGACAAAAAAAAAAAAAAATTCATGTTTTGCTTAATGTAGAATTCTCAGTTAATGTTTCTGAGTATATTAGCAGGACTTTGTGTGTTCTTACCTCATGTGAGTTTTAGTTTTTACGTTAGTCATAAAGGGAATTCCTTAAACCTGGGACCCAGTTTTACTTATAAGGAGTGGCCCTTTTGGGGATGCAGTGGAAGCCCAATGTATTTTCCAAGTACCTCTAATTTGGTGAGACTCAGACTCTAAACTTTATTTCTCCTGAGATGAGTAGCAGATAAATTCTCTGCTCAGCTCTTTGAGCTTTTCAGATATTGCTTTCTACTATCTGCAAATATGGGCAGACCAGTCAACCAAGCATTTGAGGATATCTTTATTCAGATTTGGGGCTTCTCTTTCTGCAGTTTCCTCCTTTCTGCTCTAGCAGCCTCAAGCCAATACGATATGACTTTCCATTTGTGTTCTACCTGCCAAAACATGCTATGGAGTGCCCTCAAGTAAAAAATCTGTATAAACATGGCCTTACCAAGTGCGGTTTCCTTCTGTTAAGTGCTAAGTTCCCTTTCCAGATTATGCTTGCTGATTTCGGTCACTCTCCAGCATATTTAAATAGGCAGGTGTGTGTGCGTGCCTATCTCCAGAGTTGTTCATTATTATCTGAACAGGGTTGTTCCAATATAGCCATTCTTCTTTGAGAAAAATCATAATGTTTTGACTACTGTTTTAAAATATAATTCCAGATAGTGTAAATGAAACTTTTTAATTTTCTAAATTTATGTACTAAGTAGGTAGAAAAACAAATTTAAA
>NW_007726614.1:686558-687552 GCF_000696425.1 Galeopterus variegatus
TAATCTAAATTCCAAGGTTAAAATCAATACTTCACATCTTCAGAATTATTCTTTTGTGGGGTAAAAGAGTGTTTACTTTTGAAACAGTTTCACAATGTTACATATTCATTATATGTGTGTAATGGACAGATCTCATGAAAATATGTCAAGCATCCTGGAGAGCTAAAACATATGGTAAGGGTTTTATTTACCCCAGAGCATTTACCATATGTGAATTTTTGAAGAATAAGTGTTAATAAAACTAGATCTGTTGTCAGTTGACTGTACTGTATTCCAAAGGATAAGAGTGCATTAAATTCATGGAACCGTATTCAGAATTTTAACATACATAGCATTTCCCATAGGATACCTTGGTACTATTAATTGTTGCCTATTTGTGGTATTTACACTTACCAGATTTTGGTCCAAGTGTATTGAAATATTGGAATCAGATAATCAGAAGTCCTCTAGTCTAATCTATAACTATTCATTACAGATCTTCAAAATTACTAACTCACTAATGTGTTACATTTTAAGCAACTTGCAGTATAAGAAATGTTCTATCTCCTTGTGAGGAAAATGAAGTCGGTGTGGTCAGGCCCCCTCACCTCATATGCAGCTGGGTATGATTCAGCACATCTGTCATAAACAAGTTGTATACGAGTAGCGTAACTGCACATGCATGCCCATATACTCCTCGGTTCGTTGCCATTGTTGTATACTTTTTTATATAAAAGGCAGTGGCTTTGAACCTCTGGCTGGTAGAGCTCGCGTCAGAATAAAGCATGTCTATCCTGTAATCGGCCACCGGAATCTTTTTCAACTACCTGACTCATGACCTGCACAGGATGGGGCAGAGGGGTCTGTGATCCAGCCTAACACTCATGTTGAGCCATAATGTACCTCCTGTTAATTTCAATTTATTGTTTTTAATGTTATCCCATTGAAGCTTCTAGATTAAGCTGCTTTTGTATATTAACTCAGTTCCTAATGTACACTCATTACTTGAATAAAT
>NW_007726614.1:688691-690780 GCF_000696425.1 Galeopterus variegatus
ATTTCTAAGAAAGAAGAGAACATTAATTACTTTTTCCTCTTAAATTTGACCTTCTTGACTTCTATAGCAAGGCAATGATTGTAAAAGACAGGCTTAGTCAGGACAGTAAAGACTATCAGGAGTTTCTCTATGTTTCCTGGGTCAGACACAGTAACTTGCCAGTTCAGCCAACACTTTCCTCTTCTTCCTTGCAAACTGAGACAACACTGATCTTGTTTAGGCATCTGGTCAGCACGTGCTCTGAAAAGGTAGCCTCCAGGGAGTGAATCCCAGTGAATTCTACCAGTACGGTGACCTTATTTCTCTTCCTGAGATTGGTCTGAAGATAGCTATGTGGCCTTGTTCCAGCTAATGGACATATAATGCTGTATATGTGTATATGCAGGGGAGAGATTTCTTAACTTAGTGATGAAAAAAAATGTACGTCCCAGGAAGAAAGCTCCTTTGCTCCCATGCTCTTTCTGTTCGTGATTCTGCTATTTGATGATATGACACCTATAGCTGCAGTGGTTAACTTGTATCCAAGGAGTGACAAGCTTAGGGAAGAACATTCAGGATGCTAAGAATGGTAAAGCAGTGGGATATTTGGCCTGGAATCTCATGGAGCCACTACCTGCCTCCAGACTTCTTGTTGGGTGAGGTCATTAACTTTCTAGATTATTAAGTCATGGATGGTCAGGAATCCTCTTCCTTGCACCTGGAAGCAGTCCTAATTACCACTGCACTTTTAGCATAAAACAGGCAGGCCCAGGGGCCCAGATCTAGGACTTTCATTTTTTAATTCCAAGCACAGAGAAAAGGAGCATATGAAGACTAGGAAGCAGAAAGGCCCAAACTGGGAGAGAACTAAGGTTAACCAAGGAGGGAGGCATGTGTTCTGACGGCCCCTCACAGTAGGAGGCAGGCATTGGGAAAGTCACACATAAGATAGTGAAAACATTTAATAACCAGGATGGCGTGGACACCACCCATCAGAGCGTGCATGCATCGTCCTGCCCTCACAAAGGGTGGTTGTATCAGAGTAATGTCAGCAGTGCCGGGCAGGTCAGGAGGAGAGTACTTTAGCTTTCACTCACCCTCCCATGCACCCCCATATACACCAAATTATGTAGCATGGACAGGCCTCAGAATTCCCTGCATACCTCTGAATGTCAGGGGCCCTGAGGTGAGAGCCAGCCATCTTGCATGGGTCTACCAGAATCCAGGCAAAGTCGCCCAAGAAGGGGATCATGAAAAAGGGTTAGTGAAATTGATGGAAGTTCTGATCAGACTGGAGTACCACCCGACTCTGACCGGGGTGACCACAAGTTACACCCTCCATCAGCAAATGCTGGTGGATGACCAGGGCAGGCTCACAGCAGAAGCCAGCGAGCAGTTCTGATGAGTAAGGACACAGAATTCTCTACCTGAATCCAAAGCCCCTCCTGTTGCATCATTCACCTGTCCTTCCTCTTACTCCTAGATGCCACTGGTGAAGTTTGAGAAGGGCAGGCAGATCCTGACAGTGGGGCTGCTGCCTGTCAACTCAGAGTTTGAGTTACATACAGGACCTTCAGTTACAGAATCAGACTGACGACTTACTGTGTTCAATTGACTTGTTCTACTCTGTACCCAGCAGAACTTGTAGGAAAATAAAGAGGCATGATTCTCTGCATATCTGAGTGCCACCAGAGCAAATGTGTGACTGTGAAGCTTTTTTTTTGTTTGTTTGTTTGTTTGTTTTCTCCAGGTGAAACTCTTGCAAAAAGGCTCCACATAGCAAACTATGCAAGGTGGTGGTTCTGGAGTCCTGGGTTCCACAACGGTTACCATTCTTGCTAGAGTCTTAGTTTCTCAATGCCATTTCCAAAGCTTGGAGAAAATTATGTTAAATGAACTAAGCCAGGCACAGAAAGAGATATACCACATGTCCTCACTCATAAATGGAAGGAAAGAAGGAAGGAAGGAAGGAAAAGAAAGAAAGGAAGGAAGGAAGGAAGGAAGGAAGGGAGAGAGAGAGAGAGAGAGAGAAAGAAAGAAAGAAAGAAAGAAAGAAAGAAAGAAAGAAAGAAAGAAAGAAAGAAAGAAAGAAAGAAAGAAAGAAAGAAAG
>NW_007726614.1:691257-693727 GCF_000696425.1 Galeopterus variegatus
AAGAAAGAAGAAAGAAAGAAAGAAAGAAAGAAAGAAAGAAAGAAAGAAAGAAAGAAAGAAAGAAAGAAAGAAAGAAAGAAAGAAAGAAAGAAAGTCAGACCACAACAATATGTTGAACTTTCAGAAGGAGAGAACAGATCTATGGTTACTAGAGATGGGAAAGAGGACGATGGGGTGAGGGAGAAATTAAGTAATGGACACACAGATTAATTTTGATTTCTATTGAATGAACATGCTAGTAATACTGATTTTATCATCACATATTGTACACAAATACTGACAGCCAATTCTGTACCCCATAAATATGTATAATCAATTATGTTTAAATTACAAATAAAAAATCGTTTTAAATTTTTAGTTTCAAAAGCTAAATATGCACTTTAAAATAATTAAGTCTAGATTTTATATGTGCTCATTAATCATTCTAAAATTAGCTATAATTATCTTTAGTTTCTGTCTCCCACTATTATTTAATTGAAATTTATATCCCACCTATTTCCAAAATAGCTGGAATTATCTTTTTAATTAAGCACTATTTAAAATGGAACAATCAGAGGACTGCCACTAATCCACTAATCCTCCTTGGGAAGTGACTGGAGTATCAATCAATCATCAGTCAATTAAGAAACAGAAAAGCTTCCAGATGGTTAAGCGACACAAGGAAACCCAAGGGATTCCAGGATTACATATGCATCACAATAAATAAATAAGTAAGTAAATAAATAAATAAATAAAACAAGATAATGACTGTGGAGAATCCAGTTATCTGAACAGCTAAAACAGTGAAGTCCCTTCCTAAAGTGCGCTTGTATGAGGGTTTATGAATATTGGACTAGATCACAAGATAAACGAGCACAAGTAATCATCTTTTAAACACTTAATAAATTGTGAAACATCCCTACAGTTTATTCATTCAACAATCACTAGGTTACATGGGTTAGGTGGAACCAGTACCCCTTCCCACTTCCGGTTGTAGCAGTGAGTTCGATAAGAAATATACCTAGACGGCAGTGCAGCATTTCTTATACAAATCCCCATGGTTATTTGCTTTTTAGTACCCAGAGACCATTCTTAAACTCTGAGCTCTGAAAGGACTCTAAATGCCAAGCTAAGCAAAAACAATCATTTTATAAATTCCATTTTGCACTTTTGTTTAGATGTAATTCACTGAAACAACCGACTTATAGACCCCAAAGAAAAAAAAGGCTGAATATTGTTTGGGTCAAGAATACTTTACTCATAAGAAGGAAAAACATTCTGGAAGGTTCCAAACAAAAGAAAACATCTGGTGGGTAATGTGTGAATCATTGGAATTATCTGATTTTGTTATGTGCTCACAATTATGATTCCTAATGTCATACTTCACACTCCTTTATCCCTTAAATTTTCCTGTAAAATGTCACTGAAAGAGGGTGAAGAAAGCTAGTGGATATTTTTCTGCACTATCAATATAGAGGGTTTGGAAAAGAGATCTATAACTTAGATTTGTAAAATTTTGCCCAAAACAGACATAATTGTATTAAGTGCTTGCAAATTTAAAGACAATATAATTACATAATTTTATCTCCATATGAGAAAAGCAAGTGCGCCACTGTAATGGATGTGTGATTGCAAACTGTTTGTCCTAAGAGCAGATGATACTTAGCACTCTAAGGAAACTCGTATAAAGCAATTTGAATTAACACTGAGCAAACTCCAAGCTTAATATCTATTTTCTATATTTTAATCCAGATATTTTAATATTAATATCTTTAGAATAAATTCTGTTTTGATTTTTTTTTTCTTTTAAAGATAAACCCTCCATTTATTGGCTTTTGGGAAGAATATATTTAGAAATGAAGAGCAGCTCTACCACAGCAGGAGAGACAGATTTTTTTTTCAAGTGCTGGTTATTCGACTGTAATGCAATAATGAGGGTCTAGGGTTAAGATTGCCTTTTAAGTCCTGTAGCCTGCTGAGCATGAAAATGTCTTACAGTGTTTCCCAGTAACAATGTAAATACAGCCCATCTATATAGAGTTGGCACATTAACCATATCTAGCCATCTGAATGCTATTTAATCTAAGGCAATTGGTCACGTGAACCCAGCAACCTTCCCTGACTATTGTCCCAGGCACTACCTCGTACTGAAGCAGGAGCTGAGAAAAGTGCATTTTGGGTGGCTCACGTGCAAGAGGCAGCAGATTCTCTTTCAGGAAGTCTCCACTGATTCTTCATTTGAAATATCATTTATTAGTGTGTCAGAATTTTCTTAACTATTTTTTAGTATGAAAATTTAGTCACTATTTATCTGTGTATTCATTCTATTTTTTTTAAACACAGTGTTTAGAGGTCCTTGTCCATATTGATATAAATTATCATGCTTTTATTATGAAATTGACAAAATAAGCCTGAATGCCAGCTATGGAATCCATTATAATGCATTACTAAAATGATGTCTTTTTGAAATGTCTTTTACTTAACTCTCCCC
>NW_007726614.1:694196-708910 GCF_000696425.1 Galeopterus variegatus
TAACTATTTTTTAGTATGAAAATTTAGTCACTATTTATCTGTGTATTCATTCTATTTTTTTAAAACACAGTGTTTAGAGGTCCTTGTCCATATTGATATAAATTATCATGCTTTTATTATGAAATTGACAAAATAAGCCTGAATGCCAGCTATCCATTATAATGCATTACTAAAATGATGTCTTTTTGAAATGTCTTTTACTTAACTCTCCCCATATCCCAAATGCTGTTTGACAATAGTGGCTTGCTATTCTAGGAAAGAAGTCAGGGTTGCAGTAGTGTCTAGTAAGCTGACTGTGGGGAGAATGGGTGGGCAGGAAGGTCAAGGAGAGCCCTAGACACAGAGGATGAGTATTAGTTCTCCAGACACAGTGAGTGGAGGGTGGAGGGGGGGTGGTGTGAGTGGTTGTGGGTGGGTGGAGGGTGGCCTTCCAGTCAGAGGAAAAAGCAGGTCTATAGGACCAGAGATGGGGGTGGGAGTGGGGTGGTGGCAGGCACATTAGGGCATTAACCCAGAAGGTATAAGAGCAGTAGAGTTAAGCAGGACAGCTGCAAGCATGAACAGGAGAATGGGGGAAGAGAGTGGGGGAGACTTGAAAAAAGACTGGGTAAAGTTGGCAGGAACGGTGGTTGTTTGGATGTGGGCAGGCGATAGAGCAGGAGGAGGACAAGTCTAAGTCTAGCTCAGTCGTGTTATAGATGGCCCTAGGAGATAGAAGACTTGGTAGGCATGGAAGTTGAGTTCACCTTCAGACTTTTCTCCTATGAGAGACCCGAGGGTGTGGTTGGGGTGCCATTTGGAAAGAAAGCGCTTAACAACTTAGGTATGAAGATATGCAGATGTATTGCACGCTGCAACATTCTATGTGCTAGTAATAAATAAATAAATAAATAAATAAATAAATAAATAAATAAATAAATAAAACCAAAAACAAACAAAACAACAACAACAACAAAATTTACCGGGATTTCTTTTTTAAGTCTTCCATTTGAGAGCAAAATTTTGCAAATCTGTAACAGGAATTGTAACTCAGTCCACAAACATGAGGGCCATGAACATAGCATTTGAAATTAAATTTAAAAATATATTAATCTGAAAAAATGCTAGCAGTAACAAACAAAACCCAGCCACCCCTACAAGCCTATTCCAACCTGTTTTTTTATCTTGCCTCACCCTATTCTGATATCACACGTGACAAGTAGAGTGTCCACACAGGGAGTTCACGTGTCTTACTCCAGCCTACCCCCACCTCCTTGCTGTCAAGTTCTCAACAGGGATAAGCTACCGAGAATGAGGTTCTAAATGGACACTTGGTAAATCCTGGGAGACTTTATTGATATTGCCTGGAGTTGTTTTTTCCGTGATGTGTTACTGGGAACTCTCAGTACTAGATGTCATTTTCTCTCGATAAAAACCAACCCCAACGGTACTTTCTCCAGATAATCTCATTTCCTGGACACATTTCATCATTATTTCTGCAGTACCTCACCTCATTTGTGTTGTTATCCTTTGCTCTCTTGCGCAAGTGAAATTGGTGGCAACAGGTGTTCAATCTTTCATGAAAATCTGGCCATTTTAGGATTTGAAAACATTGTGAGGTTTTTAAAGATGTAGTGGAGGGCACTGTTTGATTTGATATCAGTAGCAAACAGATAAATATAACCTCTTCAGGACCTGGAAACATTTCTGTCAAATCAAGTTCCGATTAAAGTAATCTGCTGCCATTATATGTCAATCGTACTCTCTTTTTAAAAGAATAAAGTTGCCTTGTGACTTTCTTCATTCATTCATTCATTCATTCATCTAACATACTATTAAGCACTTACTATGTGTTTTGCAAAGTCAAAACACAGTTATAGGACATAACAGTGAACAAAGGACACAAAATCTCCTGCCCTTACTGAACTTATCTTCTCATAAGGGAAGACAGATGAAGCTAACACGAAAGTAGGATTTGTATGTGTCCACTAAATTGTTATAGCACAGCACTGATACATTTTCTTTCTTGTTTTATATGGAAGGAAATCATACCTGTTGTTAAATACTTGGACAAAATTTGACAAACTTTGTTTGGTGCAGTTCAATTTTATTATGATTACATATTTTTTACTGCATGCAAGTGATTTTTTTTCCTTTTGATCTAAAAAAGTTGATTATAATCCAGCCTTTTACCCACCATAGGGTAGTATAAACATGTTTGAAAGATTTATGGAATAACTTGTCCATTTTTCTTACTTTAATGATGAATTAACCGAAGCTCAGAGATCTTACATGACTTCTCCAAGGATGTATGTCAGAGACAAAACAAAATCTAGTACTTCATGGATGTTATTATAAGAATGTTGACAATTATTGCAACACAGAGTATCATAATACTAACAATGAGTTTGACTTATTTTCAAATTTAAAAAAAGTCATGAATCAAGCACTATGCAGGGGCTTAAAATCATAAGCTAAGTTATCTGAATTGAATGAGAGAAGTGAAATTGAACGAAAATATTCATGAACTATGTCTAGCATTGTGTTTCATAGAAGCCATTTCTTGTTCCTTAAAGTATATTATTCTTCAATTTTAGAGTATAATTAAGTTATGTCTTAATTGACTATTGTAAGGTTCACTTACAAAGGTATAAAAATAAAAGTCGAGGTATCTGAACTATGCACTGAAGCCTGCTAAATAAGGCCCCTCTTCCTGTGCCCTTCCAGGGAACAAATCCTGAGCACACGTCTCCATGCCGTGAGTCATTGTTTTTTAGATCACATTCTCTGAACAAGAGCAAGAAATCGATATCTCTCACAAGGTTGTAGACGTGCTGGAAACTGATTAGTCATTAACCTATGCTCACTCCTCTCAGGGCTCATGGAAGGAATTCTAGCATCTCAGTGGATTCTGAAAAAGTACTAGCAGTTCCTCTCAATGGCAACAGGCTATTGTGAAAGGTCTGTTCCAAAACACCAGCACCATCTCGTCACCAATTAAAGACTAAAAATCCCACTAAGTCACCTGAAATCAGATTTTAAAGACAGTTCTATGAAATATTCTAATTTTCTCACTGGAAAAATAATTCATCAAATAACCCAAGCAAGGCTTTCAAAGGCACGTAGAGATCATTTGGCACTGGATGGGAAAGAATATGTTAATGGTCCATTCAATGGCTTTTTCCTGATGCTCTAAAACTGAATTACAAAAGAGTTCCTCAATGCACTGAAAGGGTTAATATGGCTTCTAGGAGCCATAAGCTGGCTTTGGTTGGGTGGATTCTGTACTCCCAGACTCTGGCTCAATAAAAATCTAAATGTTATCTGGGTACACAAAACATATTTCATGGCGATAATGAATCTGTTGACATACTGTTCATACTTTATTATATAAATTTTAGTAATGTATTTGCCAGAGAGAAAAACGAATACACAGGAAAATACTCTGCTTAGCTCTACAATATGCTTGGAGTCGGTTGGCTCATGTCCACTTCTGTCCTTGGCGCAGTTTGCTGGGCTGCCTTTATTTAATCAGTGCAGTGTGGACGTTGAGCGGAACACAACGATGTTCTTATTGACTGAGCTAATCTAACTGGATTCGAAATAGGAACCAGAAGATGGGTTATTTTTAAAGCAAAATCTGTTGATGCATAAACCTGTCCTACAGAGTGATAACATAGATTTATAATCAATCAGTTATGTCATAGTGTGTGTGTGAAGTCCACGAATGGTGACCACATTAGGAGGTTATAGGTGGCCTTGTCCTCGGGCCGGCACCCCATAAGCTCTGTATGCAGGTGGAAGTATTTGTAGGGGGGCTGTCTGGTGGAACATGCCAGCAGGACCAGCTTTCTAATTTCCATGGTCCAGGGAAAAATAGAAGTGGGGGGCCCCTTGCTCAAATGTTATTAAAAATTTCAAGGTGGTGACAGAACCTTAAATCGACTGCACAAGTCACACCCAGAAAGCCTGCCCTGCCTGCGGAGTTATGAGGATGGAGGGCTGCCCTCTAGTGTTGCAGGAAAAAACAAATTCTCTTTCTAGTGCTATTTCTTCTTCTTTCTTTCTTATTCTTTTATTTTTTTGATTCCCTCAGGCCCAGTTAGAGTTTCCATTGTTGGTTTCTTTGTGCATTTTGCCACAAATAAATTGATATAGAATACATTTATGGGCGACCTCCTTTGCTCTCTATTCCTCACCCTTGGTGTAGAAGCCCTGCTACTCCAAGGCGGAATGAACGAGAGGACTCCTTGGGGTCCCTTTAGCTGCCTGATTCTATATTTCGTGCTCCTGGTTTTCTGCTAAAGGGCGTTTTTCATCCCACTTCATGCTGCCTGTGGGTTATTATTTTGTTTCTTTTTCTTTTCTTTCAAAATAGAAACTGTCATGAACTTTTAAAAAAGCATACTTGGTGCAATTAACTCTAAAACACTGATAGAATAATTATAATGATTATACTGGTTCACTTTTTTTTTTTTTTGTATTAAGCCAATGACAGAGGCCCCATAAAAATAAGCACCAGAAACAAAACAAAATCAAACACTTAGAGAAGCCTGACATATCCGTGATTTTTATATTATATTCCTTCTAAGATCTTTGTCTACCACGATGCAATTTAAATTGTATGGGGGCAGGAAGGGAGGGGAAGGATGCTGATTGTTTTTGCTCCTGTTTTGCTTTTTGTAAACCCTTTTCAAAGCACATTGGAGAAACTCCTACAAGGTCCAGGGTCCCTGTTTTTTTATTTACTTTTTTACTGAACATCCAGCACGTGGTAGACACAAAATAAGTATCTGTTGAATGAATTAATGAAAGAATGTTTAAAACCTTATAAGGATCAAGTGCAAGATTAATTATCTCCATGAAGAGCTTCTCTAATTATATTTTGCCATAATATTTCAAAAAAATCTCCTAAAAGTCTTACAACTCCCTTTATCATATGGAGAACATTTATATGGTATAGATACTGGATATTAAAAATACTCCACTTCCTTACTAGAAAGAAGAAAGTAATTCAAACATTTACTTTTCCCTCACAAGTCTTTCGGCTTTTTTTATTCCCATAAACCTAAATTACAGATTGTTTATATCCTCTTCCTTCTTGAGTGGGTGAAGGCAGACGTTTACCAATACAAAGGATGAAAAAGCAGCAAGAATTAGAGAGATGAATAATTAGTATGTTGCTAACACAGGAAAAGACTGGAAATGCACAACTCTGCCCACCCCAGAAAGACCATGGGCGGAGAGGAGGAAAAGAGAAAATCAACACGATATAAATTGTGACCAGCTTCCCACTCAACGTGTTCCCTTAGGAGGGATCAGGTTCTTGAATGTACCAAGTCCCATTCCTTGGTGTTGTCTGTCATTGAAACTTGCTCTCAGAATTTCCAAAAACCTAAACTCTGGGAGTATCACATTCCCTGGTCAAAAGGAAAGCACTGAACCCAATGAGAGGGTCTGGCTTTTCTGGAGATGCTGAGATTGAAATTACCCAGGTTACAGTCATGGGTAGGTTTTCTAGGACAGCGCGGACAGGACGGGATGGGGGTGGCAGACAAGAGATTAACAAAGGACAGAGTTTCATTCTGCTGCTATGGCGGGAGGACCTATGACAGGAGATGGGCCTTGGGGCCAACAGATGTCAGAAGGACCCCTCACCTCCATTGCCTCCTGCAGCTTCAACGTCTCTCCAGGTGTCTGGCAGGAAGGTAGGCCCAGGGACCTGGGAAGCCCGGTAGGGCAGGGCGCCCTGCCAAGGATCCGGTGTCCTGGACACGCCCCTGCGCCCAGTGCTCTCCAAGATCTCCTGGCAGCGGGTGGCAGAGCTTTGCTGCTCTGGCGCCCTTGACCCCCTAGTCCCAGAAGGCATTAACAGTTACTAAAAATAAAACCCCTGCAAGGTTCCTGGTTCGGGTCTGGAGGCATGGCCTGGGTCGTGCGCTCACTGCTTACACAGCTCCTCTGCTTACAAGCCCCTGCCCACGAGAGGGACACGACAGCCCGGGCGGGCAGCGGGACATTTCTAGTAGGTTCCCCGAGGTCTTAGGCAGTGCCAAAGGCTCACGTCCTGAGCTCTGGTTGTCTCCTGGAAGAGATAAGTACATAGGTACGGCTCCCTCCAGAGCCATTGGCTGGGGACAGGAGAGGGGAGGGCACAGTGCCTTGGATTCCTTAAGGGAAGGCTTTGGGGAGGAAGTAGGATTTGGCAATCTTTGGGCCGGACAACACTCGAATAGGAGGAAACATCCAGAAGGGTGGGTTTCTTTGGTGATCAGCGATGAGACCTTGTGACTCCCAGAGCGAGAGCCATCTGCCCGGACTCCCAGGCGTGTCGGGTGGAGGCAACGTCCCCGCAGCCCACTGTCCCCGCAGACCTCTGCCCCCGCAGCTCCAGCCCGGTCTCTCGCGCCTGGAGTTATTAAAAAAAGCAGAGAAGGGGAGAAGCATAGATGGTTAAATTAAAAGTCTTATTTTGACATAAGTTTAACATTGCCTAGCACTAAAACTCTTGCCAAATTGACACTCATATTGATCTTCATACTTTTCAATTTTGTTAGCTTTGGATAATTTTATATAAAATTACCAAGAGTAATGAGATGGTATTGACTGTGCAGTTCCTTGATATCCAACTAGTAAATAGATACACACCTGACAATTCCTGTTTGCAATAACCAGGTGTGTTGGGAGGAGAGAAAAAAGAGTCACTTGTATGTTTCATCCATTTTACAAAATGAAGCTTGTGCTAGTTCTTCAATGATCTCATTGTATAAGGATACAATACAAATCAGAAGGAAGGGATTGAGAAGATGTTTGGAAGAAGATTTCATTAGTCCAACTGTTTCTGGCCGTGTTTCGTATAACTTCGTATAATGTATGCTATACGAAGTTATTACGCAAGTGAGAAGCATTTCGCATGGACTGTTGCTTTCGTGTTTCTAGAGAGGTGGTTAACGTGTTCACGGTTTTGTACCGGTTATTAAAGTGGATTTCATCACTAGGAGCATCAGGCAGCTGAACTGCTGATGTCAGTTTTGCCAGTTTATATTTTTCAAGCAGAAATCCTTGGCTCGCTCCCTTGAACACTGAAGGGAAATCTGTAGATGGCGGTAACTTCCTGTTACTGATTTCTCCGAGTGTGTGGTTCAAACTTTTGCACCGCCTGTGATATGCATGTGCACATTTTGTGCCAGGTGTCCATTACCCAGGGGGAATTTTGGTCAGTGGTTGATCTGGGAATGTCTTCACTGAACAATATTTTTGAGCTTAGAACATAAATATGTGCCTATATTTATTTGTGTCCACAAGCAAAGAAGTGGATTTTGCTTGTATTTCATCAGCTGCACAAAATAGCTGTCCTTGGTATTTGGCAATTTGTTTTGGATATCCTGAGCCAGATGGTGTTCCAATATTATGCATGGCAAGATTTATTACCATTATGTTTTTTTTTAAATAAAGTTTTCTTTGTCCCCCACACTACTCAATGGGTGCTGTCTTCTGATTGAGTGCGATGAAGTAAGAATAGAAAACGGAATGTAGATGGCCGTGAAGTCACAGATCACAGACTGGTTCTCGTGCTATAACACGTAGAGTGGAGAGTACCTTTGCTCCCTGTAGTCTAGATGCGAGCTGAAGGCAGCTCTCACACCATGTAAGCATGCTCACAGCGTGTAAGCAGTCTTGAATGCTCCCTGGCATATCATCTTTATCTGTCTTTACTGCATTTAGGACTGAAAAGGACTTGGAGAGAGGCTTCTCTTCAGTCTCTTTGGCATGCAGGATGTCTAAAGACATCTTCTCCCTGGTCCTCTACTTGCAGCGAAGAAAAAAAATGTCAGTTTTCCTTTGGAAATCTGTTCTGCCAGGGCATTTCTTCTTGTGATTCTCTTGAATCTGTAATTTAAACCTGTTCTGGCTTGTTCTTTTCTAAATTGAAAGGAGGAGCAGGTGATGGCCTATTTATAGCACCATTAAAATATTTAATGACAAGTGTGAAGTTCATGCCTCCCTTATGCACACCGCTTTGTTTTCTGTGACAGAGAGCTCGGCTTTCCTAATCCTCACTGATATAGATGCTCTTGAATGGGTCAGAGATTTAGCGTAGTTGAGCTTGAAGCACCCTCCTCTGAATTGTCTTTATTTTTTGCATTTGTGTTTCTTTACACAATTCCTTTTTGTACCCTTTCGCTTGGTGCAAATGGTGGAGTGGTATCCTTTTAAAACTTTCTCTGGGGAATCTTTATTTTTTCTTGAGATATCAGTTATTTCCACACTTTCTTTGCATTTAGCTAAATCATTTTAAGCACAAAGTGGGCTTTCTGATGGCATGGCTGTTACCCAAGGCGAACTCCAGAGACAGTGAGATGGATCCCGTTCTCGGCTATACCTGGTCAGTGGTCTCACGCTTATTATGTAAACCCCTCCAAGTGATGAGCTATGCAAAAACATTCCAGAACCAAGGAGAGAAGCCGGGTGTGGTAGAAAGTCTTCCTGTATGTGTAGACTGGCACTGCAGGGCCAAGTCAGAAGAAGATATGCTTTGGAGAAATAGGCACTGTCATCTGAAACTGGACCTTAGGAGGGAGAGGAGGATGCTGATCTCCCAACAGCTCATTTCTGTTTTGAGTTTAGTAACATTGTAACCAGCATCTCTATTTTCCAAAAATGTTCTTCCTCCAGATAGTCAAAGATGATTGGGGTAGGAACATTTGAGGAAGGCACGGTGCTCACTTAGATTCGTTTGTGGGTCGTGGGTGAATTCATTTCTCAGACTAAACAGAGCTTGGCTTCTGAGAGGTCTGCCTTGGCGAAGGGAATAGCTGCTTTGGCACCCTGCCCAGGTTTCCACCTTGGAGCACTGTACTCCGGTAGCTGGGCTCTGGTGTAGTTTGGGAGCTAAGCAGATCTATTTTTGCTGCCTGAAATCTTGGACAGATTCCTTCTTTCCCCTGAATCTGCCTGATTTTGATTTCCATTAGGCTTTCATCAGTTGTTGTGGTAGAAAAAGTCTGGCAATTTTCTTAACACACATCCCTAGTCTCCTAGAACATTTGGACTACAAAATTGTCTTTGCATAATCCAAGTACATAGAGATTTTTTCTTCTTTATGTAATTGCCTTTGTATGAGATGATTTGAAATGTGTATTAAAAAGAAAAAAAAAAAAGCAGGCTTTGTTTTGATTTAGTATTTCTCTATCCAACATTGTTCACAAAATGATTTCCCTTAATTTCAATCTATGGTCAGTCCGTGATTCTGCATTGTTAACCGTGAAGCTAAAGTGATCCTTAAAGTATTTTTATTATATTGTAAAAATAAATCCTGAATGGAAACTCCACAATCTTGCTTGATTATTTTATACATGAAAGACTGTTAAGTAGGTTTAATCTCATATTTGTGAAGAATTATCTGAAGACATGAAACAAAGTGTGTAGAACATATACATGTCTTGAATTTTAATATTCTGTTTAATAATGTGAAAAATATTTTCTGTTGCTTATCATGGAAAGTTTTAATGAAAAATATGATTTATAATTTTTCAACATCAGTTTATTGAGTGCCTACGAAGTGCTGGGCAAAATAGACTTGACCCTTGGCATCAGAAAACCTGGAACTATTGAGACCAAACCATAAGTTCTATGTCTTTTTGTGTTACTTTGTTCCTTAAAATGGTTCTCTCTATGAAATGCATGAAAACCCTTTTTCAGAATTAAATCTTCTCATTTATTATGTCCTCATTCAGCTAGCTTTTCTCAAAATTTGCCTGTCATTGTTAGGAAAGTTTGACATAAATTTTTTAGTTTGTCAAATACTGGCTGGCTCTACCCAGATTTGTTTGGGCTAAAATTTATGATTAGGAATAGTCAGTATTTCAATTTGAATGAAAAAATTTGTCTCCATAAATTTTAAATAGTCAGATACTGTAACAAAATATGTATTTTAGCATGATATGAAAATAAGGGGATGAACTTTTATTAAATATGAACAGGTAATATGTATGACTGAGAATATGACCCACCTTCTTTCTTTTATGATGATATGGTGAGCTAGATTTTTAAAACAGTAATGATAAGTACTTTTCAATGCAAATCAATTTTCTAGCATCGGCTATTTTTTTCTAAGGGCGGATATATCAGAGTGTTTATTTTATCTGTACATTGAGAAAGAATCTTACTCTTTCAAAACAAACAAACAAACAAACAAACAAACAAACAAACCCAATCATTTGTAGAGGGAAACTGGCTTCATTATTCCAGACAATCTTTCAGCACCCCCAGAAGGTAGAAGAATCACCCCCTTGGGGGTTGAAGACCTGAAAGACAGATAAATATGCCCCGCATCTACTCTAAGGAGCAGGAAATTATGTGCATACTTTCTCTAGTCCCATAATTCTGAAGATGGAAGGGAATGTAGCATGTTCTCAGGTATTGGAGGAAAGGTACCTGGAGATGATCCTTTTGCGCCCTTCTATACATGTAGGAAAATCTTACTCGGCAGGTGTTTGTAAATTGCAACCAGTAATTCAGTCATTTCAGTTATCATTTACCTGTGGTATAAACAAAGGCCAAGGAAAACCTGTAATTTTCTGAAGGAAAGATGGTTTCAATTTAGAGGACTACCAAGAAAGGATTTGGAAACATCCTTTGGATATTAAAATGCATGATTAAATACACTGCTCCTCACCTTCCCATTTTAAAAAGGCAGTAGAATGTTGGTAAGAGCATCTGTCTGTGTTGAAATTTTGGCTTTGTCCCTTTCCATTTCTGTGACCTTGGGCAAATGGTTTAGCTTTCCTATGTTCCAATTTTCTTATTTGTAAAGTGGGAAGGTACATGCCCCATAAGATGATGGTTAGAATTCGTACATGTAAAGCACTTGAGATGATGCCTGGAGTCGAGTAAGCCCCAGGAGCTGTTAGCCATTACTAGGTCTTCTGTACCTGCATTGTCCCTGTTACACTGACGGAACACCATAGTCACATTGCACTAGAGCTGGAAAGGCATTCGTTCTGCAGATGAGGAAACTGAGACCCTGAGAGGAAAGCTCATTTCTTCAAGGTCACACTGCTGCAGAGCTGGGGCCAGGTCACAGGGCATTCAACTTTTCCTGTGTGACTTCGCTGGAGAACATTGTAGATCTAGAATTTCCAGCTCTGGTCCTGGCAGAACAGCATTGTTCTTGTTGAAATTTCTTATTGATGTGAACATTCTCAATCTTCATTTTATGTAATGCAGTTACCTTTCGGTTTTTTTCTCTTTCAGTGTTAAAGGGATTTGGGTAGAGATGTTTCCACACAATTAATTCATGAAGTGGTGGCGTCATTTATCTTCATTATGCTGAATATTCCCAGTATCTTCCCCCTCAAGCAGAACATCCACTTGTGGCTTTGCTTTTGTTGTCTGAGAAGTCCTGGCATAAACACGATGGCATGTAATAGCCATTCCTATTGAGCTGTGATACTTACCGATATTTTCAAATCAAATATTCTACTGAAAATATAACAGCACTGTTAGAGCTGATATATTATTCTGTTGAAGGTGTTTTATGGTTGTACTAATCACTCGATATGTTTGATCAGTAATTGTTAGTGATAGGAAAGCCCCAGCTATATGTTTGGTCGTACTCTCCTGGCATGCTGGTCTGTTCTGTAACTTGATATTGACATGGGGACAACCCATTGAACTCACTTGTTCTTTCCTTCACTGAATATTTACTGAACACTTCCTGGAGTAGGCAATGTTATTGGTTGCAGCCTGGTGGCACTGCACTCTGAAGTAGCTCATTGCTGCCATACCAATGTGGTTTCTTAAACTACTGTTTACCTTTCTAGGGCAGTCTGTCATTCTGGACCTTACGAGCTGAAGGCATCCGCCTCTGACCCTCTCCAGCTGCTGGGTCTTCCCCTGAGTGGCTCCCCTCATCCCGAAGCCTCCTGCTCCTCTGTGTGCTGCAGATCCAAGTTCAACCTCTCTTTGTTGAGCTTAAACAGTCCAGCCTTTACTGAACATTTCTACCTGTATTGATTTCTGCCTCTGATACTTGCAGAGCTCATGAACTATGCAAATAATTTAATCTCTACATTACTGTCATCTGAAGCTCAGGATAGTTTTGGGGGTTCATCTTGTCTCCTCAACTATTTGTTAGTGTTGCTGTATTTAACACAGCGCTAACCATATAGCAGGTGCTTAATTAAGGTATGCATAATTTACGGTGTCACTAAGTTTTCCTTAGCAGCTGCATTTCCATCCTACAGCCTTCTGGTAAAAAGCACAAATTTTGTTGATAGACCTGGATCTGGGCCTCAATTTTGCCACTTAGTGTGTGTTCCTGACAAGTTAATTTATCTGTTCTTTTCCCAGTTACTTCTGTGAAATAAAATGAATAACAGAACCAGGCACATGGAGCATTCTTTGTTGAGAATTAAGCAAGATAGATCATATGAGCATTTAGCACAATGCTAAGCACATATTATATCCCCTCACCCCAAATGTAAGTCTCTGTTATTATTATATCTGTACCATAGAGGGTTCTCCTAGTGAAGGTCTCTTGTAAATGTATTTCAGGCTGGAAATAAGATGAGTACTAGGATTTTTAATTGGCATTATAAAATATCAGGATGCCTTTCTGTTACGTAGGAAATGCTATGCATATAACTGAGTTATTAAAAAAAGCAGAGAAGGGGAGAAGCATAGATGGTTAAATTAAAAGTCTTATTTTGACATAAGTTTAACATTGCCTAGCACTAAAACTCTTGCCAAATTGACACTCATATTGATCTTCATACTTTTCAATTTTGTTAGCTTTGGATAATTTTATATAAAATTACCAAGAGTAATGAGATGGTATTGACTGTGCAGTTCCTTGATATCCAACTAGTAAATAGATACACACCTGACAATTCCTGTTTGCAATAACCAGGTGTGTTGGGAGGAGAGAAAAAAGAGTCACTTGTATGTTTCATCCATTTTACAAAATGAAGCTTGTGCTAGTTCTTCAATGATCTCATTGTATAAGGATACAATACAAATCAGAAGGAAGGGATTGAGAAGATGTTTGGAAGAAGATTTCATTAGTCCAACGGTTTCTGGCCGTGTTACAAGTAAATCCTTTTGTTTCCACTTTTTACTTTGGCTTACACTTCTGTCTCCAGAAGCCAGACTCAAGTGAGAGAGTGGTGGACACAGTGAGAAGAGCCTCGACCCAAAAATCCATTGTGAGCAGCTGTGCCAACTAGTTTTCTGACTCTGCCCAGAGTTCTAGGATGACTATGCCGAGACAGAGAGAATGAGGAACCTGGCCTGGGACATGGCTATTAGGGATGCAGAAGGCAAATTGTATCTTAGAGTCTAACCAAGTCACTTTTGAAAACTTGGTGCTTATATATAGGGATTTTCAATTTTTAGGACAGTTAGAATACACTGAATACATAATTTATTGCAGTAATTTATACAGCTATAAAGTACAGTAGTTTCTTTTTAGAACATTGCATTCCGAAGATTTCTCAAGATGATCATTATTGTCTGAGAGAATCCTGTGAGTCAATCAAACCTCTGTAGTCATTGCCCCGCAGAAGGTTCCTGGTGGAGAAGACGGCAGATCAGAACTGTTGTAATGGGGGCCCTGACTGCGGTCTTGGAATTGTGAATTCTACCCATTTACATTAATGTCTTTCTGTGGAACCACTGTAGTAATATGTGGTAACCAAATATTTAGTTTACTCCCTTTGAAAATATACTCAAGAGAGACAACCCAAAAGTCTCATCCAGTAATGGCAGCAGGTAGAGAATCTAGGATCCCAGGGAAGGGCACTCGTTGGTTCAAAGGGAACAATAAGCAGTCATTTCTATGTCAAGCCTGGATATGGCTCCTCTAGATCTGGAGATGTGAGCTAAAAAGGCTTGTCAACAACCATCTACGCAACTGCCTCATATATAAAGGATAGCCGCGGTGAACCCTCCCATCATCCTAAGGCGAGAGTGCCACGCAGTGGTCTCTGGTTCACAGCAATTATCAGTCCTTCTAGGCAGGCTGTTTGAAAGTGTCTGGCTATGAGGCTGGGGATGGCTTCTTCCTTGGATGCAGACTCTTGTCCTGGAGATAGTTCCCTTATCTGTTGTTGTCTGTGGCCTCTGAATCCTCCTTCTGGGAGGTTCTTCCTTGGTTACCATCCTCTTGACTACTTCCGAACTAAGTATTGAAAATATCCCCTTGCTGGGGACCAAGCAACTTTCTCAGCCCATTTCCTGCCATTGATGTACAGAGAACCTAACGTTTCGTTTAAGTCTGGAATAGCCATAGTTCAGCTTGCTATTGTTTTGGAATCACAGATCTCTCCAAACTTATTCAACATCTTATCTGTTTGATTTCAGTCACCTCATAATGTCAATGGTCACAGCCAGAGTTCTTTTCAAGACATGCTTCTTAATTTTGCTATATTTCTCTGCCTTCTCACATCACCCCTCTCTCTCTCTCTCTCTCTCTCTCTCTCTCTCTCTCTTTCAGCTTGTGTGTACTTTGAGTCTGTATGGGAAACAGTTTCTTGGTTTTCTTTCCCCTGTGCCATTTTGTCCAATTAAAATGATTTACTGGCACCACATTCTTTTTTTTTTTTCCTTTTTGAGACTGGCCTCACTGCACTCAGCCAGTGAGTGCTGTGAGTGCACCGGTCATCCCTATATGGGATCCGAACCCGCGGCGGGAGTGCTGCTGTGCTCCCAGCGCCGCACTCTCCCGAGTGCGC
>NW_007726614.1:708931-709424 GCF_000696425.1 Galeopterus variegatus
AGGCTGTTTGAAAGTGTCTGGCTATGAGGCTGGGGATGGCTTCTTCCTTGGATGCAGACTCGTGTCCTGGAGATAGTTCCCTTATCTGTTGTTGTCTGTGGCCTCTGAATCCTCCTTCTGGGAGGTTCTTCCTTGGTTACCATCCTCTTGACCACTTCCGAACTAAGTATTGAAAATATCCCCTTGCTGGGGACCAAGCAACTTTCTCAGCCCATTTCCTGCCATTGATGTACAGAGAACCTAACGTTTCATTTAAGTCTGGAATAGCCATAGTTCAGGTTGCTATTTTTTTTGGAATCACAGATCTCTCCAAACTTATTCAACATCTTATCTGTTTGATTTCAGTCACCTCATAATGTCAATGGTCACAGCCAGAGTTTTTTTCAAGACATACTTCTTAATTTTGCTATATTTCTCTGCCTTCTCACATCACCTCTCTCTCTCTCTCTCTCTCTCTCTCTCTCTCTCTCTCTCTCTCTCTCTCTCTCTTTCT
>NW_007726614.1:709860-719488 GCF_000696425.1 Galeopterus variegatus
AGCACCGCCGCGCTCCCAAGCGGCGCACTGTAGCAGTGCGCCACCGGGCCAGCCCCATTTTGGTTTTTGACAATGTCTGTGGGTCAGACAACACTGTGATTGTGATACAAATCTTGATTTTGTGTCAAATCTCTGGTCTATGGTCAATGTTCAGTCCCTTCTAAGGTGTGGTAATAAGCCAGCAACTGTTTCTCAAAAGGAGAAATATTATCTGCAGAATCACTTAAAAGTCTTCATAAAGCACTGGTTTGTGTGGAAAAGTCTATGCTTTCAGGGAAACTGTGTGGACTAACATGGCTAGTCACCCAAAGGGTGGCTCAGAGGAAGAAAGGCCTGTTGGGCTGTTGCTTCTGCAGAGCTGCTCCCTCTGCTTCTGCAGCCAAGTGCCTGCTGGGCCACTGTCCACTTGTGGCCAGAAGCTGGGACAAAGCTCAGTATATGGAACAGCGGAGATTCAGGACAAGCAGAAGCCAGCCTGAAACGTGTGATTGCTCATGATGGCACCTGCCTGTGAAGACCTTTGGTGAGGACTTGCTTTACTCTAGTGTGGCAGAAATCGTGCACATTTTTGTGTTCGCTCTGACCAAGAGCCATAGAAAGCAGGAAGGGGACTCCGGGAAATATCACTCCCAGCAAAACCAAATCAACCCAGAACAACTTAGCTCAACTTTTAAAATTGTCAGTTTCCTTCCAAGCACTGCACACCACAAGCATTGATGTGTATTGTTTCATTATTCTTTTAAAATTCACACTATGATTTATTTTTTGATCAAAAAGTTATTTAGAATTGTGCATTTTATCTTACAAATACGTGGTCATTTTCAATTTATGTTAATTACATTTTTGATATAAATTTCCAATTTAAATTATGCTGTGATCAAAGAACATGGGTCTCTCTGATACCCATGAAAATTTCAAATGAAAAATTTGAAATTTTTTGCAGGTTGTATGATACGTGATTTTTATGACTATCCCAAGTGTACTTGTTCTGCCCAATGGTTGGATGTAGAATTCTGTATTTTTCATTTAAGCCAAGCTTGTTAATTATGATGTTCAAAATCTTTTACATCTTCTTGTTTGTTTTCATTTTTTGTTTTGTTTACTTTGCCTATCAAGAGCTAGATGGAGGTGTTGCAGTCTTCTACTCTTTGTGGATTACCTTACCTTTCCCTCTGATTGTATACATTTTTTCTTTTTATGCTTTGAGGGTGTCATAGCTAAAGGCTGATTTCATTTTTCCCAATAGTCACTATTCGTGGTGTACCTTTGACATACTAAACACCCAACCGCTGCACAGTCTGTGTTGCTGCACAAAGCGTGTATCGCTGCACGTGTGAAGAAACTGGTTGAGGGCTGCCCAGCTCCTCACCTGAGTATCATGGCAGCAGATGATAGAAATGGGTTTCTACCTTCAGTCTATCTAACTTCAAAGCACTTTACTAAAAAAAAAAAAAAAAATTCTATTTAAAAATTTTTTTAAAATAGAAAAGCAGTACTTTACATAGACTACCTTTACACTGTAAATGAAAAATAGTACTGTTTAACAAAAAATGAAAAATGCATGTGGAAAAGAGTGAAAATACAGATAAACTGTTGCTCCATGGGAGAGCCTCAGGAAACAAAGGTGTGCCACATAATAAATAAAAGCGATGTGTATTTGATAGGCCTAGCAATTAGAAGCCATCAAAATTACCAGAAAATGCATTGAAAATGAGAGGACAAAATGTTTGAGAAAAGCGATAAAACCCATTATCATTACAGTTGATGATACCATGCTTAAAATCTCCTTTAGAACATTTCATTTACTATGCATTATTTGGGGTTTTTTTTGTTTGATTTTTGTTTTACCTTTTTAAAGGCATTTTTTAAAGGCATTTTAGTACATATGAGTACTAGTTAAGTCATTTTAGTATATTTCTTTTGGTGGCATTAACGGTAAGTTTTTTTTTCCACTAAGGGAGGTGGGGCCAGGATACATAAACATATTTAATTTAGTTGATGATGTTTTTAATGTTTTAGTTTGCTTATTTTGAACCACTCTGTTTGTTTTATACTCCAAAGTTCGAAAACCCAACCTGCTCAGAAGGACACAGCCACGGGTGTGCCTTTGTGGCTTCATTGACTCCCCGGTCCACTGGGAACGGTGCTGAGAGGCAGAGAACCATGTTATTCCAGGTCTGAGGCAGGCCCTTATTTCATTTACTTAGCCGTAAGAAAAATGCATGACGCAAACAAGAGGCTGTGGAAGAAAGTCGTTTATAAGCTTACACATCCTTTAATGAATACCCTTCTGTTTTGTCCTTACACCCTTATAAAAGGTTCTATTTTATGGCAAAGTCTATATTAAAACTCGCTCAGAGTGAGAGTTCAAAAGGCAGATGCAGAATAAATTGATGGCTGTTCTCTTTCTCGAAGAGTCCCTGTTCTCCAGTGGGCCCAGGTTTTGCCAAGGTTAAGGTCACCAGCCTCATGAGCAGCAGCTGACTGTCTCAGGCCGCTGGCCATCAGGGCTCTGGCTCACCCACGGGGCTGGGGGTCCTGTCTGAAGCTGACACCCATCCTCTGGTGTGCACAGTCGACCTAGTAGCATCATCTACCTGGTGAGTGAGGGGGACCCCAGCGGCTGGGATCACACTTTTGCAGCCTTTGCAGCCTTTGTAGGTCTTTTCCTCCCTAAAAATATGTTCAAAATTATGGTTTACAACTTTGTTATCATAAAGATGTTTGTAATCTTTGACCCTAAACATTTGTGCTTTTTTTGTTGTTCTCATTTTAAAAGAAAAGGAAATATTTTAATGGGCCCCTGAGAAGATTGTGGGGCCCTGGGACTGTGCCCACTGTGACTGATGGAGAAATCACCCTGTAGCCTGGACAAGTGAGTTCTCAGTGGTCTGATATTTAGAGAAAAAAAAAAAAAAAAGATAAAGACTCCAGTATTTAAAACTAAAAACAACATCAAGTCTTATATTCTGCACCCAGCAAGATAAGACGTTGGGTCTTTGTCTTATTTACAGGTAGATCTTTTAAGAGAGAGTTTCAGGAAAGCTGCAGCCATTGGGTTTGTTCTCCCCTTGCTGGAAGGACATCGTCACAATGTTTCTGTTCCTTTAGTTACCAGTTTTCACTTTACAGTCATGCATATTTTTGCACTGATTTTCAGTCTTTCTTGAGAAATAATAGCCAGTAAAGTCAACAACTGTTTCTCTCCTACTGGGTTAATGAAATAAATGAAAAGTTATACTAGGAAAACAGCTTTCCTGGTTGTTTACTGGTTCATTTTCTGTGCACAGCTAAGTTAAGTTCATTGGGGGAGGTTTAAAATAAAATCAGTTTTTGTGGCTCCATGTGTGTAGTGATCATAATCTGAAATTTGATGTTCTCAGATGACATACTGTCATGTCCCATGAGTACCTTTATTCGTGGTGTCATCTGGGTGCCTGGTGGATATCTAATACCCTTTTGCGATGATTATAAAATGTGTCTGAGGGTAAGACTAATAACTTAGGCCCTCAATCATGGATAAAAATAGCAGTGGAGGGAGAGAGTAAGAACATCTCCTTTGATCCTCTTGTTTTCTGCCAGTTCTGGACGGACGCGTTCTTTTGGCCACGCAAGGACTGGCCCCACGCAGTTGGGCTGCAGGTGCAGAGGGTGCAGAACTGGCCAGCACAGTCCCCATGGGCGACATGGGGCTGGAGTCCTGCTCTCTGCCCTACCAGCTCCACAGCACATGGCAGCTCTTCTGGGTGCCTCTGTTTTCTCGGCTGTAGAATGTTGCGGACACTAGTGTCCCAGCCCTCATAGGGTTGTCCTAAGGATTAAAGAGGTCAATATGTGGAAAAGTGTTTAGCACAAACGAGAGCGCTTGTTAGCATTCACTACTGTTGTTACATGCCTTTTTCCCAGATGTCATCTAACACAGGTAATTGAGCGACAGAAAGGGAAATGAAGTCAGTTCAGGGAGGGCCTGGATCTGGTCTCTCCCCTGGATGGTAACCTGGACTCGCTGTGGTTTTGCTGATCTGTACTGCTCCCCATCCCCCTCTAGTTAGTTGCTTGGAATTTGGACAGATGAACCAAATCTTAGAGATGAACCCTGTGCCCACCAGTAAATGTTAGGGGTCACGAGACTCAAGTATTTGAAAGACATCTGCTCCATAAGTCCCAGATTTTACCATTACTTTGAATATTCTAAAACCTCACTGGAAGTTTTCATGATTCCAGCCACTTTTCTTTTTAATTTTTAATTTTATTATTATTATTTGTGTGTGTGTGTGTGTGTGTGCATGTGTGTGTGCGTGCGTGTGTGGCTGGCTGTCACAGGAACCTGAATCCTTGGCCTTGGTGTTACCAGCAATGTGCTCTCCCAAGTGAGCTAACCGGCCAGCTCTCATTTGGGTTTTTTTTTTTTATTATTGAAACTCCTCCGGGTATTTCAGTAACTAAACGTGGGTCAGGATTAAAGACCTTAAACTGTGTTCCGTTCCATGGTGATGCTGTCCATAACAAGGCTCTCCAGCACAATGCTTTACAGGCGCAAGCACCCAAATCTATGCCTGTGCAATCAAGGGAAACATAATGTCTGTTATATGGTCCTGAAAATGTGTAGAATTGAAATCGTGTGCCTTTTTTTGTGTGTGGCTAAAGAGATAAATAGAAAATGAGTATTAGTGTACAAAAATGAGTTTTGAAAAATGGATTTGCAAGAGGCTAATAATAAATGCCCACTTTCTTTTTGCTATTAGAGCCGAAGATGGGGGTGGGGGGCAGTAAGTAAAATAGCAAATATGGCCAGCTCTTAGCATTTCCCACTTTCTCACCTTCCAGATTTAGCACTTTCTGACCCTTTTCTATTAACCTATGATCCTGGTGAAACATTAATTGCCATGTATTAAAATAAAAGTTCATCACTTTAGAGACTGGGATGGTTGAAAATTTCTTTTAAATAAAACATCTCAAATCCATTTGGAAGGCTTACTTTTCTAAGGCCAGGGTACTGATGCTTCTCTGAATCAGGCAGTGAGGTCAGTCGTCTTATCTTCTGGCATTAATATGTTCTTGCATTTGCTTGTCCTGTATTCACTTCTGAATAAAACCCATTTCTCCATGTATCAGGGAAAATGTAAATTCGATGGTATATCTGCTTTGCCTAATTTAAATATCCGATGTTGGGTTATCTATTTGGAAAAACAGGGTTATTTAATATGAAACTTAAACTTTTAAAAGCTCAAACTGTTCTGCTTTTGAAATAATTTTTTAAACCCAGCATATTTTGACATTGATTAATGTTGATAACATTTTAACGGTGTAAATCATAGCTATCACAGTGTCTCTAAATAGTGACTTTTAATATCTTTTTTTCCTCTTCTCAGGAAGTCGAAGACCATGTGGCATTTTTAATAACAGTTCCGACCGCCTTGGCGATTTTCTTCGCGATATTTATTCTGGTGTGCATCGAGTCTGTGTTCAAGAAGCTGCTCCGCCTTTTCTCTCTGGTGATATGGGTGTGCCTGGTTGCCATGGGATACTTGTTCATGTGTTTTGGAGGCACCGTCTCTCCCTGGGACCAGGTAAGGTGTTAATGTGTTTTTTCTATTGCCTTTATGTGTCTTGACTTGTGACATATTTAGTTCTGTACACTTGGCCCTAAAGTGTAAAGGAGATACCTATAACTGAGAATGAAGTCTTTTATAAAAATTTACGTATTTTTACATTTATTTATTTTTATTGGTGATGGCCAGCATGCCTTGCAATAGGTCCCTAAAGGTTATTGCTCTTGTCTCACTGAGAGTGAGATGACCCTGGCGTAGAGAACAGTCTTCTGAAGCAGCTCTTTCTGGGTGCCTCATGGCTGAAATTATCGGAGACTATTTTAACTAATCAATCATGCTGGCAGCCAGGGTGCTGGCCTGGGTCTTGTGTTGTCATTTGTTTGGGATAGCAGAGCTTCTGCTTGGTCCAGAGTCCCACGGTTTTGGTAACTCAGTTCTCCTGTTTCCCAAGTGCTCTGTCTGGGTTTCTTATTACTCCAGAATCCCCCTGAGATCAGAGCCTTACTGTGTTCCTCTAACTCTTCAAGACTGGTGTTGGCCTTGAATTCTTTCTCAATTGCAAGAGTCTTCCTACTTATAGACAGACTTCTGTGACACTGATTTTCTACCAGCTCAGTCACATCCTCTCAAGAGGATGCTTCAAATACCTGTAGGAAAACCCACATTCCTTCATTTTGCACCTGGTGAGGCTCTGGGCTTAAAAGATGCCTATGCATAATGTCTTTGCCCAATCATATAAGGAAAATGTGGAATACACAATAGAATCCTAATCAGCCATAAGAAAGAATGAAATTCTGCCATTTGCAGCAACATAGATGAGCCTGGAGAAAATTATGTTAAGTGAAATAAACCAGACACAGAAAGAGAAATACTGCATGTTCTCACTCATGACTGGGTGCTAAGAAAGAAAGAAAGATAGAAGAAAGAAAGAAAGAGAGAAAGAGAGAAAGAAAAAGAAAGGAAGGACAATAATATGATAAAACTTCAGAAAGAGAGAACAAATTTAAGAATACTAGAAATGGAGGAAAGTGCGGGGGGGGATTGGGGAGTGATAGGTCGGGTAAAAAAGCATAAAGAAAAATTACAATGTGTAATAATGAATGCACTAGTAATAATAATAATAAATAAGAAGATGCCTATGACCGAGCGACGTCATATCTTTAGGAGAGTGTAGCCTAACTAGTGGGTTTTTCCCCCTGTTGCTGCTGCCGCAGGGGTGGTTCCTCCAGGTGTATCCATCTGACACCTTGATTAAATGGTGTGTTGTCTAGGGGACAGGTCTGAGCTGGGGACAGGGATATATGACCTTGTCACTGATGCCATGGGGTTTTATGGCCATCTAGGGAGAGTGGATTGATAGGAGAGAGGGCCATCACGGAGTTGGTGGGGACACCCGGAGCCAGGGGTAGGAGAGGATCAGGATCTAGAAGTGGGTAGAGGAGAGGCCACCGTGGGTGCAGAGAAGTGGTGGGGAGAACCTCTGCAGAGGTGCAGGTGGGAGCAGACAGGGGGCTCCAATTCCATGGCGAGGGCACAGTATTACTGGTGTGCTCTAGTGGGAAAGAGTCCTGGCCGAGCCCACGGGTGAGGTTCCTAGTGGGGTCTGTCAGTAAGTGGTCATGTGAACTGTGCCTAGCCACTGTCCTCTCTGGGCCTCATTTTCTTCTGCAAAGGTAGAGGGCTGAACTAAGTGAACTCAAGTTAGTCCATCTGGCTCTCAAATGGCACTGTCACAATGGACCCAGGAATCGGGGGCGGCTCCATCATTCCTCCATCATGCTCCCATTCAGGCCCCTTAGAGGGTTGGGCACAAGCCCCTGCATTCCGGCGGGCTCCTTCCCTGCCCCCAGCTCCCTCCTCTCTCCTTCACAGCCAGAGCTCCCGTGCACCAGCCGCCCGTGGTGGCACCTGTGGCTCTCCTGCCCTCCTGCTTTCCTGTAAACAGGAGAGCACATGAGAGCATCGGCTTCTGCTCTGTGGCCTGGACCTAGTGGCTGCTCCTTGCACCAAGGCCAAGGCCACCTTAACAATACAGTGTTATAAGAAGCCTTACTGTCTGGAAGGCAAGGAGCCCCTGCTTGTTCTTTTTTCCTGTTATTAAGAATTTTCTTAGCTTACTTTTCCATATAAATTACAGAATCAGTTCTTCATGTTCAGTGAAAAGTCCAGTTGGGATCTGGCGTTAAATGATATTGAACTTCTAAATGTTTGCGTTGAAAGATGTTGAAAGCTTAGGGATTAATAAAAGGATACTATAAAAACATCCAGAGGTTTGTTATGGGTTGTGTCTTTCCATCGAATGACATGGAATGTCTCTCCAAGAACTTGCGTTATCTTTCATGTTCCTTAAAGACTTCATTTTTTTAATCAAATCGTTAGTAATTTTTCTGAGACTTTTACTTAGATACCTGAAATATTTTTGTATTATAAACAGGATTTGTGTATTAACTTTTCTAAGTTGTTAATGTCGATGCATAAAAATACTATTGTTTTTTAAGTTGATCTGTGCCTTGCATTCTCGGTGGGCTATATTAGTTATAGTAGTTGATTTAAAAGTCTCAGTTTATTTATATAGACAGTATTGTCATCTGTGGATAGTTAGAATGTTCTTTTTCCCTTTCAAATCCTTAATTCCCTCTATTCTTAAGTACTGTATTAGCCAGGACTTCAAGTGCAGGAGTGAGTAATAGAAGGTAGGTGGCATCAGGTCGTTTAACTTAATTGGAACATCTAAGATTTCAACAGTAATATGGTGTTTGCTTTATTATGATTATTAGTTTTAGTAGAACCTATTAATCAGAATAAAGACCTCCCATCTGTCTGGAATGTTCTTCTTGCACAGATTGCGTGTTGTTCTCAGAACAGCTCTCCCCAACCTCCATATGCCACCCCAACCAGCAACAGCCCTCACCCTGCTTGAGTTTTTCCATAGCACTTATGGTGATTTATAGCACCTCAAATCATGTTACGTACCCATCTCTTTGTGTATTGATCGTCTCCCTGCTGGAATGTAAACTCCTCCTGTGCAGGGAGGTGACTGTCTTTCAGTGTAGTATCCTGACCCCTGGGAGAACGATGTCCAGCAGTAGTCAGCCAGTGGCTACTTTTTTGATGTGCTCATTAACAAGTGATGGCATTTTTTCATCTCCAGATTTGTTTTTACTATTATAGTTGCCTGTAGTCCCTTATTCCATTTCTGCTTATTTTTGGTTTTATAGCATGCATTTTGATTTTATCCACCTGCTTTCAAAAGTCTCTTGAAAGATCTTCAGCATACTTATTTCAGAATCATTTTACTTCCATTTTCTCAAGACTGACTTCTCTCTGATACTGGATTTATTGGCCAGATTTCTTGATATTAGATCTCCCTGAACATCTTGACATCTTTGTTTCCAAGGTCATCTTGAATTGGGTTTTTTTTTTCATCATTATATGGTTGTCTTCCCCATGCTGATGCAGCGGCTCAGCCTGGGGGTCTTGTGCTGATACTGTGGCTGGATGGCCAGCCAAGTCTGTGGCCAAGGCATGTTTCTGGGAGCACAGCTGTTTCTCCTCATTCCTCTAACACTGGGTATGATGCTGGGGAAAGGCCACAGCTGGGCTTGGTGGCATGTCTGCCTCATGCTATGGCCCTGCCTTCACCCCTGGACAGAAAAGGGACACTTTGAGCTCTATTCCTCCCCTGCAGTTTGAAATCCTGCCCAACACTCCTGGCTGCCCCTGGCCATTCAGTGGAAATGAGAATTTAAAATGAAATTATTGTGTCATATTAACCCAAAGTCTACTATCTGGTGTCTTTTATTATGGGCACCATAGACATGGGCTCCTCAATGACCATTAGCCATCAAATGCCTAAGAAAGTGGGCTACTTTCAAAATCCTTTAGGACAGAACGGTTCTCACTTGAAGGTGGTTAAATTAATATTGCTATGAAGTGATACAGGAGTGAGCTTGCTGTACAGTCAGAGGGAACCATCCACTTAAAACCATCATCACTGTTGACACCATTTGTAAGTTTGGGGGTTCCCAAGACCACCCTGAGGTTGGATAATTTGCTAGAAGGACTCACAGAACTCA
>NW_007726614.1:719841-731619 GCF_000696425.1 Galeopterus variegatus
CTGTACAGTCAGAGGGAACCATCCACTTAAAACCATCATCACTGTTGACACCATTTGTAAGTTTGGGGGTTCCCAAGACCACCCTGAGGTTGGATAATTTGCTAGAAGGACTCACAGAACTCAGAAAGCTGTTGTACCCATGATTATGGGTTGTTACATGGAAAAGCTGCAGATGAACATCAGCCAAGGGAAGAGTCTAGGAAAACTACCACATGCAGAGCTCCCGTTGTCCTCTTTCTGTGGAGTCATGGACTGTACTACTCTCCTGGCAATCGTGTGTGAGAGCAGTCATGGAGAGTTGTCTGCTGTGGAAGCTCAGCTCAGCCCAGCCCAGCCTTCGATGTCCAGAGTTTTTATTGGGGCTTGATCCCACACTGCCTGTATGGTTGACCTGTAGTCTCCAGCCCCCTGGAGGCAGCACTGATACAGCATGGTCCTGAGTCCGCATCGTAAATCACATTTAGACTGTCCATGGTCAAAGCCCCCAGACAAAGACACTCTTATCAGGCAGAACATTTCAAGGGCCTGGATCACCTCTCAGCACCTGAGGGCAAGGCCAACTGTCTCGCTGGGTAAGGTTAAGTCTGCACAGCAAGATGGCTTGAGTGTAGCTCATGGTCATCAACATCTCCAGTGCAGAACATGGAATCTAGATAGCCCATGCACGGTATAGACTCTGTGCAGCACTGTTCTGCATGCTTCCTTACATAATCTCACTCGATTCCCGTGCAGCTCATGAGCTGAGCACCATCCTAGCCATGCGTGACGAGTGCAGAAACAAAGTCACAGGGTGCTGAAGTACGTTGCTCATGGCCAGGCTGCTGGTGAGTTGGAGAGATTTGAATACAGGGGATTTAACTCCAGAGGCCACCTCTTGTTCATGAGGCCAGCGCTTCTCAACTGGGAGTGATTTTACCCCCAGGGAACATTTGGCCATGTCTGGAAGCATCTTTGATTTGTCACAGCTTGGACAGGGGTGGAAAAGGGTGCTGCTGTCATCTAGTTGGCAGAGGCCAGCGATGCTGCTAAATATCTTATAAGGCACAGGACAGCCCCCACCACAAAGAATTATACAGCCCTCAGGAGTGCCGAGTCTGAGAAACCCCATGTTATACAATACTGCTTAACGATGCCTTGTAAATAACCAGCTCTTAAGCCTGCAGTAAGTGGAACTGTATGGAGTTGCCTGGGCATGACTTTAGAGTGGTATTGACTGTTTCAATCAGGCAAAAGGAGTGACTTTGATGCATGTGACCCTGAGAAAGTACAGGCAGGTACAAGGGTAGCAGACTTGAGGGTTGTTGAACAATCTGGTTTGGAAGGAGTAACTGGGGAAATAAGGAAAATAGAGAAAAAAAAAAAACAAATGTCAAGAGATTCGTCCTCATGAGCCTTGACCACACGTAGGGTCTTCCCAACATTATTTTAATTCAGCACAAGCAGCCAGCCCCACCCTGAGGGTCTCTTCTACTCTGTATGACTGGCATCCAGCCCAGCTGGCATTTGTCCCTGAAAGAAAAGTCTTTTAAAATGGTATCTCGTTGGGAGTTCCAGATTGCGGAGTTTTGGGCTCCAGCTGTTTTGTAGCAGCGTTTGTGTTTGACGTGGAGTCTTTTCTGCTGCGTCTTGCTTGGGCTGCTTTGTAAGGTGCCTTTTGTTTTTGCAAAACTGATAAATCAGGAAGAGAGACTAAGACGGGAGGCTGAAGTTATTTTGCCTTGTTTTACAGAATGGTTTAAAAATACTTGAATAATTTAAAACTCAAAACTAGTAGAGAAGTATATAAGGTGTTTTCTCTGTCCTGTTAGGTCAAGTAGATGGGATGTTTTATTTTTAAGAAGTAAGTGGTAACTAACGTACGTGGGGCTCATCTCTCCCTCTCCTGAGCAGTGGCGTTGCACAGCACAGCAAGGATCCCCACCTGAGAGCTTCCAGAGCAGGTGCCCGCTGGTGTCCTGCTAGGTCAGTCCTACCAGGAGAGGCTTCAAGGTTGGCACATTCTCTACTGGAATGTCTGAGGTGCCAACCAGTCAGACCGAGAGGAGCAGGGAGACTTGGGTTAGGGAACACGCTGTGCTTACTGGAGGCATGCCAGTCATTTCAAAAGAGCAGTCATTTGTTCTACGGAGAGACATTCTGCCAGTTTCCTAGGGCTCCTGTAACGAAGTACCATCGAAATTGTGTTCCCAAACTTAGAACAGCATAAATTTATCTTCTCACAGCTCTGGAGGCCAGAAGTCTGGAATCAGACTGGTGACCAACTGCCGTTGGTGACGGCAGGGCCATGCTCTTTCTGAAGGCTCTCGGGGAGAACCCTTCCCTGCCTCTTGCAGCGTCTGGTGTTGCTGGCAAGCCTGGGAGTTCCTTGGCTTGTAGACACATCAGTCCAATCCCTGCTTCCATCTTTACATGTGTCCTCCCTGTGTGTCTCTGTTTGTGTCTCTTCTCTTTTTATGGGGACACCAATCAGATTGGATTAAGGCCACCCAAATGACCTCATGTTAACTTGATTACATTTACAAAGACCCAATTTCCAAATAAGGTCACACGTACCAGGGTTTAGGACTTGAACATATTTTGGGGGGACACAGTTCAACTCTTAGCAGATGTCATGTCATTGGAAGGCATGCTGTTCTCTAGGTGGGTGCTGTCCACTGTAGAGGACAGCCACTTCCATCTTGGGGCATGCTACTGTAATGTTTACTGTCCCTTTGTAGATTTTGATAACTGCTCTTGGCACTGAGCTTCCTTACAATCTAGATCCACCTGGGAGTTAAATGAGTGCCATGGAGGTTTGGAGGTTTCTCCAACCAGTGTCTATCAGGAATTAGAGACTCTTGTGTGTGAATGTCATGTTGAAATAAATCCACATTCATGGACATAAAGAGAAAATAACCTGCCCCATCATATTGCCATGTAAATAAACAGAGCATTATCGAGGAACGTTTGTGTGGTGGAGAATGTGAGTTTGCCTCTGCCTGTCCCGACAATGGCACTGCTTCTTTTTGGGCCCGATCATCATATTGCCATGTAAATAAACAGAGCATTATCGAGGAACGTTTGTGTGGTGGAGAATGTTGAGTTTGCCTCTGCCTGTCCTGACAATGGCACTGCTTCTTTTTGGGCCCGACGTTAATGACGTTGAGTAAGTCCTGCTTGCCTGATACATTTCTTAAATATCTTTCGTTCACTTTGTGAAGCCTAAGGTTTTAATTGGTGTTTAATTTAACAAATTTCTGATAAGAATAAACGTTATTTCATTTCAGCTAATAACTGCTATCTTAGGACCCTCCTTTTTATTATTTAAAATTTTTATTTATTATTAGCATATTCATTTTTACAAATCGTGATATTTCTTTATGCCCTTTGCCTGACCCATCACTTCCCAAAACCCCTCCCTCACTCCCCCCCATCTCTAGTATCCTTAGGTTTGTTCTCTCTTTCTGAAAGTTCAATGTATTGTTCTGGTCTTTTCTTTCTTTCTTTCCTTCATTCCTGTGATAGGACCCTCCTTTTGAGATGGTTTTCTGAAATCAAAACCATTCACAAGGTAGATGGCGAGAAGGGGAGTTAGGGTCAGGCTCAGTCACCTGGACAAGCTGCTGCTTATCGACGTACTCACAGAGCCCGGTCAAGTGCGTAGAAGAAAGCTAAGTCATATTTTCATCAGACTCCAGCTTTCTGTATTTACCTCGTGCTTAGAGCTCATTGAATAGAGTTAGACAAAAACTTCATTCCTGACAGTCCCATTTCAGCCCTGGAGAGATCGTGCTGAAGTTGTACGGATTTGTTAAATTACTACCAACTTGAAAGGCTAACAGTTTGCTCCAAGAAGAAGAGCCTTTTCTTTGTCCTATTATCCAAAAGGACGTCAAACATCCAGCAGTATCTGTCTACCTGCCTCCGCTACTATATGAATGACAGAAAACGTATCTGTGGTATTGCCCACACCAGGCACTATGCAATCACTTTACATACATATCTTATTGGATCTGCACAACCCTGCAAAATAAGTACTGTTATTAGTTGTATTTTGCTGATGGAAAAACTGAAGCCCAGAGAAGTGAAGCAAAGTCCCCAAAGTCACACAGCTAGGAAGAGAAAGAGAATTTGACCTTGGCATTCTGGCTCCATTCTGATCTTGCTTGAATAGACAATTCTGTTCATGTTTCTGGAACAATCTCTCTGCTTCCTCTTTATTTTTCCCCTTGTGCTTTTTGTAAGAGGGGTATTGGCCCTGGCACTGAAGATTAACATTTTAAGTAAACTATTATCCGGTCATTAAATAGGCTTTGCCGTTCTTGCCTCTATTCTTTTGTGTCGTCCCCCACTCGCTTCCACATCCAGTGTGCATTGTAGAGACTACGTGGCTTTGCAGGGATTTTTGTTTTCTGGTGTGTTCCCAGTGCACAACATAGTAGCACACACATAGTGATCGCATCACAAATAATTGTGGAAATAGCTGAATGTATCTGTCTACCTGCCTCCGCTACTATATGAATGACAGAAAACGTATCTGTGGTATTGCCCGCACCAGGCACTATGCAATCACTTTACATACATATCTTATTGGATCTGCACAACCCTGCAAAATAAGTACTGTTATTACTTGTATTTTGCTGATGGAAAAACTGAAGCCCAGAGAAGTGAAGCAACGTCCCCAAAGTCACACAGCTAGGAAGAGAAAGAGAATTCGACCTTGGCATTCTGGCTCCATCACACATGGTCTCCATATGCCAAGTGTTATCAGCGACTACGAAGCATTCCCCTCCTGTTGTGTTTTGGCAAATGACAGATTATTGTATAATGTGGAATGGACACATTTGAGAATTCTGGATTGTTCTGTCTGAACCACTTTTGAGTTAGATGTTACTTGGAAAAACTTCACAGGAGGGCTGTTTCTTCAGAGATGCCAAAACTATCACTCTTTCGAGTTGCCAGCTGATATTCCCATTTGGACATGCATTTACTCTTGAGATGAATCTATAAGAGAAATGGATCTTACTTGCCCCATGGAACAACAGTCCATACATGCCAAAACTATCACTCTTTCGAGTTGCCAGCTGATATTCCCATTTGGACATGCATTTACTCCTGAGATGAATCTATAAGAGAAATGGATCTTACTTGCCCCATGGAACAACAGTCCATACGTATAGATAGTAAGCAGTATTATTGTTTGGGAATCAATTATTGCTTTTATATTGAACCTGAAATTTTACTTCCTTATACATGGATTCCTTATAACATCAGCTCTTTATGCTGGTTTTCTCATCTGAGTCTGTTTTAGCACCTATATACCTATAATTGGCCTCATTCTTCTGTTTAAAACTCATCAGGGCAAAGGGCCCTAGGGGGGCATTTGCTGGGATGCTGATGTCAGGTTCAATCTGGCCAGTCACCTGTGTCTCCCATTGTTGTGCCTACTTTGGGTGTTGTCTGTGACCTTGTTTGAAGCCTGAACAATGCTGTTGCCTGTCACAAGAACCCTCATCCTGTGTGTGCAGCTCTCAGAGAAGCTGGAAGAGCCTCCTGGGGAAGTCAGCGTGAAGGCTAAAGAAGGGGTCGCTACTGTGGTCTGGAATTTGTAGTCCTTTACCGAAAGGAAAGTGGGGAGCAGTGTGCTCTGGGCTTCCAAAACACCTGTTTGTTCTTAACTCAGTTTCAATGGAGACATTTTTGATGGTGGTTGTCTCAGGGTTTCATCTGTTGTGTTTCTTGTGTTTGCCAAGTGACTTTATAAAGACTGTGTCTGTCATAGAATTCCAGATGCGTTTGCATTGAATCTTGGATGCTGTTGTTTTACCCCAAGAAACATTCTTAAAGGGAGTGTTGACTCATACAACGTCACCTCCATCAGGTTAGGGCTGGGCGTATGTACCCAGGCACGCAGGTAGGCGGCTGCCAGAATGAAGGGGGGTGAATTCTAGACTCCAGGTTACAGCAGCAAGTTCTCAGGAAAAAACAAATCCAGAGTTTAAATTATTTCCTATTAAGAGTTGCCAAGCAACACCTCACTTAGCTTGTGTGGCATTCAGTATTTCAGATTTCCTTTTCTCAGCGGCCACTAATAACATCCTCACCCAAATCATAAAGGAAGGAGCAAAGCACACAGCTCCAAATCCAAAAAAGACATTCACGTGGAGGAGTCGCTACAGCGGACTTTTAGATTCATGGTAAACGCATATTGGGAAACACAGTTGAGTACTATATTCTGTATCATCCCCGTGATAGTTTTTCTTCCATTCTACATTTGCGGTGCTTTGTTCATGTATGTTTCTCATTTGAACTGTAATTTTGTTATTTGTGGAATGGATTTAGGTCTTAACAGATGCTGTAGGTTTTAGTGAGCTCCTTGTGCTGGTCTTATCAACTGTGCTGTCACTTCCCACAGCCCAAAGCTGTGCCATCTTATTTATAAGCCTGTATTCCCAACCCCAGGCCGGGAGGAAAGGGCTGTGGGCCCAGAGAGGGAGGCAGCCGGTGATAAAGGCTCCGGAGAGGTCCTGGGAGAGGAGAGGAGGAGGACACGCCCCGTCCCACCCGAGGAAACTCTACTTAATGCTTTCAAACACTGTTGTGGCCAAACGGAGAAGAGACTACCTCCTGTCTGTTTGTGTCCAAAGATTTGTGACCGCTGTTTAGGTATATAACAGGAATAAAACATTACTCCGAGATTACAGGTAAATATTGGGTTTACTTTTTAGACCTTTTTGGTCTTTGTTTTAGTCTGTCTAGGCTGCTATAACAAAATCCACAGACTGGGTAATTTATAATAATAGAGATTTATGTCCCACAGTTCTGAAGGCTGGAGAGTATAAGATCAAGGAGTGGCAGGTCCGTGTCTGGTGAGGGCTGCTCTCTCTGTTTCCAGGATGGGCCCCTTGCTGTGTCCTCCCATGGCGGAAGTGATGGAGGGCCAGGCCACTCTCGGAAGCCTCTTTTACAAGGACACTAATTCCATTCATGAGGATGGAGTCCTCAGGTCCTAGTCACCTCCTAAAGGCCTCACTTCTTCAAACTGTTCCAATGGGGGTTAAGTTTCAACATGAATTTTGGAGGGGACACAGACATTCAAACCATAGCAGCCTTGGAATGGGGCTTGTGGTTTCGTTGGCTTTTCTGGATTGTGGCTTCACTGCCATGAACATGGAGATGTTGGTATTTCTCTCCAATCTGGGAGCATGCCCAGATCTCCCTGATGAGACCCACAGCTGCTGGCACTGGCCGCCACCCCCTGTGACGTACACTGAAAGCATGGCTTCTCCTGACTTCTCTAAAGATTGTGACCCAAATGCAGGGACAATGACAGGAGACTCATAGGAGCAGAGTTTAGGAGAGAAGAGCTTGGCCATGGGTGGTAAACTGAGCGGACATGTGGCTTTGTGGTGTTTGTGGTTCAGCACTGTGGTGAACCACCGTTCTTGCCTCTATTCTTTTGTGGTCATCCCCCACCCGCTTCCACATCCAATGTGCATTGTAGAGACTGTGTGGCTTTGCAGGCATTTTTGTTTGCTGGTGTGTTCCCAGTGCACAACATAGTAGAACACACATAGGAATCGCATCACAAATAATTGTGGAAATAACTAAATGTGTCTGTCTACCTGCCTCCTCTACTATATGAATGACAGAAAACATATCTGCGGTATTGCCCATACCAGGCACTATGCAGTCACTTTACATACGTACCTTATTTGATCTGTACAACCCTGAGAAATGAGTACTGTTATTATCTTCTCCCAGAGAAGTGAAGCAACACCCCCAAAACCACACAGCTAGGAAGAGAATGAGAATTTGACCTTGGCATTCTGGTGTCCTGGGCTGCCAGCCAAAGTGCCACAAAGTGGGTGGCTTAGAACAGCAGCAGTTGCCTCGCAGTTCTAGGGCCCAGAAGTGTGAAATCAAGGTGCAGGACCACACTGCATGTGAAATCATAGGGGAATCTCTCCTTGCCTCTTCCTAGCTTTCTGTGGGTTGCTGGCAATCACTGGCACCCCTTGGCTGCATCTGTCCACTCTCTGCTCTATCATCGCATGGTGTTCTTCCACAGGGACACCAGTCGTATTGGATTAGGGATCCACCCACTCTAGTAGGACCTCATCTTAACTAATAACACCTATAAACCCTATTTACAAAGAAGGCCACATTCTGAGATACTGGAGTTAGTCATTCAATATATTGTTTTTGGGGGAGAGGGGACACAATTCAACTTGTCACAAGTTGCTGTGGTTTGAATGTGTTCCCCAAATTTCACATTCTGGAAACTTAATCCCCAAATTCATATGCTGATTGGAGGTGGGGCCTTTGGGAAGTAATTAGGATTAGATAAGATCATTAGGGTGGGGCCCTTGTGATGGGACTGGTGGCTTTGTCAGAAGAGGAAGAGAGACCTGAGCCAACACCCACACTCTTGACCTCTTGCCACGGGATGCCCTCCCTCCACGTGCCCTCACCAGGTGCCAGAGCTTTGATCTTGGGCTTCCCAGTCTCCAGAGCTGTGAGCTAAATAATCCTCTCTCCTTTATAACTTACCTAGTTTGTGGTGTCCAGTGACAGCAACACAAAACGGAATGACAGAAGTGCCAGGTAAGGAACTGAGATGTATATATAAATTGTGGGAATCTTATTTCTACTTTTTCATTTACTTGGGAGTGTTCAAAGGCCCAGTGGGCATAAAACTCACACCTAGACCTAGTCTGGGCAGATAATCCACTATGCATGATGTGGGGCCAGTGCAAAGTGCCATCGTGGAGCCTTTTGTTCAAAAATTAGTAAGCATTTCAGAACGGCGACAAGAGAGTGTTAAACCACAGGTGAGCCCTTCTGAGCTGGGGACCTGTGAGACCATGTAGGTCCCACCCCAGGAAGCCAGTCCTGTCTGTCTGCTACAGTGTGGAGGGAGGGAGGGGCAGGGGAATGAAAGGCGATTTCAGGTTTGAAGGTTTTAAGTTTGAACCACTGGTAGCAGGATAATGGAGATCTGAGGACCGTTGATTTTTCCTGCCCCATGACTTTGCTTGAGGGAGGAAATTCATGCTGGCAGGTGGCATGTTCAGCTCTCTGAAGTCTACGGAGTGCTCTGTACCTCAGAGGGAATCAGCAAAAAAAGGAGATGGGGAAAATAAGATGGATCTGTAAAGCGGCTGCTTATCTCTGATGGGGGAAAAAAAACCCAAAAAACAAAACCATCTTAAGCTGAGGGTGGAGTCTTTTTTGCAAGACAAATGTCTTGGCTCTGCTACACATGATTTATGATTGTCTTCATTTGCTTGTTTAAATTCAGCTTTTATATTAAAGAGAAGCTTTAGTTCCTGAGGGCGCATTAATGTATACCACTCTATGTACTAGTACAGATTGTGTTAAATTTAATTATTTTGCAGTAAGCTGGTTTGAGAAATTTTATTGTCTAATAAATTCAAACCTGAGGTTAATAAGTATTCTTTTAAAACTAGTGATGCAATAATTCCATTCAAAAGTAGATAATGTTTTGGATGTCCATGTCCAAACATATTGACCCAATTTATTCTCCCACCTTAAAAAAACTAAAAAACAGGACAAAATGCGTGAAAAAATGGTTTAGAGACATTGATCAAAGGCTACTCCAGGAATTGACCCTTATGAGAACAGAAACAAAAGAGCTGAGCTCTAGGATTGTCCCTTGTCCTGCCTCAAGAGGGTCTTTAGGCTGCGGTATTGGGAAGGGAACCCAGACAGAGCTCAGCGATCTCACTGAGTTGTGGAAACAGTTCGAAGCTTGGGAAGGCAAAGGTGCTGGAATTCTCAGGACTGAACACCAAAGAGGTGAGAGCAGGAGCTACAGTATGAGAGAGAGTGCTCCAGAGACTCGTGGAGGGTACCAGCTATTCCTCAGCAGAGTACCGACCAGCACATGCATGGGAGGGATCCAAGGCCAGAGAAAGAAGCTCCAGGAGAGAGCTGGTGAAATCAGTCCTGGTGCTTACATTGAGCCTGGAAGAGCAAGTGCAGTGGCCAAGAGGGACATTTCCTAGTAAGGGATCAGCACATCAAGAGGAACTACCAGTTTCTGATATTTACGCCCCTAAGTGAGATTCAAAAGACATTGCATAATAATCCACCATTTTACTCAGAGATCTTAACACCCTATCACATAACTGATGAGACAAGAAAGAAAATCAATATGGATATAGGATATTTGAAAAGTAATACCAAACAAGGTGACCTAATTGATACTTATAGAACACTCCACTCAACAATGCAGAGTATGTGTCCTTTCAAATGCATGTGGAACATTTACCAAGGTAGACTATCTTTTGGGTTATAAAAGTCTCACTTTTCAGTTTAAAAAGACTGTTATTATACAAAGTATGGTTTTTGGCTATAATGGAGTTAAATTAGAAATTAATAACATAAAGGAGTCAGGGAAATCAATAAATAATTGTAAACTAAACAACCCACTTCTAAATAACCCATGAGTTCTAGAAGAAATTACAGTGCAAGGAAAATCGGAACATCTGAACTAATTGAAATGAAAACAGGATGTATAAGAATTTGTGGCATGTACCTGAAGAAGTGCTTAGACAGAAATTGATAACATGAAATGTTCATGTGAAAAAAAGGGTCTCAAATCAATAACTTAAGCCTTCACCTTAAGAAACTTAAAAAAATGTGCAAATTATCAGAAAAAAATTAAAAGGAGCAGGAAACAATGAAATTTTAAACAGAAAAATAGTAGAGATAATCGGAGAAACCAAAACTGGCTCTTTGAGAAGATCAATGAAATTGTTAAAACAGTAGCCAGATTGAATAAAGATAGAAGATAAAATTATCAATATTAGAAATATGAGAGGAGTTATCATTGTATGTTCTACAGACTTTGAGGGTAATAAGGTAATGAACAACTTTATCCAGTGAATTCCACAATCCAGATAAAATTGACAAATTCTTTGAAATGTTAACTAGCAAAGCTCATTTAAGAAGAAATAGATAACCTGAATAGCCCTATATGTATAAAATATTTTGAAAAGGCAGTTAAATATCTTCCCACAAAGAAAGCTCCTGGCACAAATGGCTTCCCGGTTGAGGTATACCAAAATTTAAGGAATAAATAATCCCAATACTACAGAAATTCATCCACAAAATACAAGAGGGAATATTTCCCAACTCATATCATGAAGCCACCATTACTCTGATACCAAAACCAAAGACATTTCAAGGATATAAAACTACAAACTAATGTCTTTCATGAATTGAACATAGACAAAAATTCAAACAAAATTTTAATCCAAATTTATTAACAAACTAACAAATTTAACCTAGTGACACACACAGAAACACACACACACAAAGGGTAACATAGCATGAATAAATGGTGTTTATTGCAAGACCACAAAGGTGGTTAAATATTAAAAAATCAACTTATGTGATTCACCACACTTAACAATCATTTTAATAGATGTACAACATGCCGTCATTTCAGCAGATGCCGAAGAGGCAAGTGACAAAATTCAGCACCTATTTATGATAACTTCTCTCAGAAATCTAGATATAGAGGGCCGGCCCGGTGGCGCACTGCTATAGTGCGCCGCTTGGGAAGCGCGGTGGCGCTCCCGCCGAGGGTTCGGATCCCACATACAGACCGGTTCCCGCTCACTGGCTGAGCGAGGCGCGGGAGCAACACCGAGGGTTGCGATCCCGTTGCCGGTCCCGGTCCGGTACGGGGGCGACACTGAGGGTTGCGATCCGTTGTCGGACACGGAAAAAGACAAAAAAAAAAAAAAAAAAAAAAAAAAAAAAAAA
>NW_007726614.1:732585-755234 GCF_000696425.1 Galeopterus variegatus
AAAAAAAAAAAAAAAAAAAAAAAAAAAAAAAAAAAAAAGAAATCTAGGTATAGAAAGGGACTACCTCAAACTAAGGTAAATTATAAAGGGCAATTATAAAAAAGTGTAGTATAGCATCCTACTTAACAGTGAAGGACTGAATGCTGTCACCTAAGATTGGGAACAAAATAAGGAAGATCACTCTCATCACTTCTCTTCAATATTGTGCTGGATATCCTCACTAGTGAAAAAAGCAAGAAAACGAATAAAAGACATACAGATTAGAAAATTAGAGATTAGGCTGTTTTTGTTTGCCTGTGCACTGTCCATTATGACATCCCCTACCTATGGGTTGCTATTGAATTTTTCAAGTGTAGCTATTTCAACTTGAGTTGTGCTCCAACTGTAAAAGCTGACTTTTGAAGATCAAGTATGAAAAAAAGAATTAAACTATTAATTAATATTTTTTTTACTCATTAGATGATGAAATAAAATGATTAGATTTAATTTAGCCTACCTTTTCTGTGGCTGCTAGAAAATTTTAAAAAGTGTGAGGAAACTTAAAACGTTCATGGAAAGATTTGTATTATCTTTCAATTCCACTTTTCCACAAACATTTTGAAGTCTTCTTGTACATGTGGCTTGCATTTTATTTGAATTAGATTATATTGGTCTGTGTGGAAAATCCCATGGGATCTAAAAACAAAAAAATAGCTATAGAATTAGTAAGTGGATTTAGTGAAGTTGCAGTTGACAAGGTTAAGAGACAGAAATGAATTGTATTTTTATATAGTAGAATCATCCAGTCGGTGATGGGTCATAATAATCATATACAGTGTATATTGACAAAATAAAAATTTAACGAAAAAAAAAAAAGAAATTGAAAAAAGATACCACTAATATAACATGAAAAATATGAAATACTTAGGAGTAAATTTGAATAAATATGTGCAAATCCTCTACACAGAAAACTCTAAAACATAATAGAGAGAAATTAAAGAACTAAATAACTGGGCAGGTAGGTTCTGTTCATGGATCCAAAGACTCAATGTGGTTAAGATATTAATTCTCCCCAAATTCATTATCTGGAGTTTCAGTGCCATCCCAGTCAAAATCCCAGCAAGTTTTTTTTTTTTTTGTAGACAGTAACAGCAGATTTTAAAATGTATATGAAAGTGCAAAATACCTAGAATAGCCAAAAAAAAAGAAAAAAGAAAAAGCTGCATAAGGAGTTCTTACCCTACCAGATTTCAGGAATTTTATAGAACAAAAGTGATCAAGATAGCATAGTATTGGTGTAAAAGGAGACATTTAGGCCAATGGGATACACTAGATTGTCCAGAAATAGTCCCACACGTATATGGTCAATTTATTTTTGACAATTTTCCAAGATGATTCAATGGGTAAGGGATAAGCTTTTCAATAATAGCTGCTGAAAAACAATGAGATAGCCTTGTGCAAAAGATAAATTTTCACTCTTACCTCACACAATACATAAAAGCTGAAATGAAATGGATTACAGAGTTAAATGTTCTATCTATTAAATGTCTATTAAATAAACTATTAAATATGTAGAAGAAAACCTGAGGGAAGCTCTTAGTACCCTTGGACTAGAAAATGATTTCTTAAATAGAACACACACTCAAAAATGTGAACTGTAAGAAAACCCTGATAAATAGGATTTTATTAAAGTCATTTTGATCTTGCCAAAATTAAAAACTTTTAACCTCCAAAGGCACTATTGTGACCGTGGAAATGAAAGCCAGAGGCAGAGAATAATAGTTACAAATCACGAACCAGATGAAGGACTTGTACCTGGGCTATGTGAGTATAACACACCTGACAAGTTAATCATAAGCACACAAGTAGCACAACAGAAAAACTAGCAAAACCTTTGAAAAAATATTTCACTATGGAAGACAGATGGATGGCAGATAGTCACATGAAAATATGCTCAGCATTATTAGCCATCAGGAAAATGCAAATTCAGGGCCCAGTGAGATACCAGCACATACCCATCAGATTTGCTGAAGGTAGAAAGCTGGTTGTACAAAATGCAACCCTAGGACACAGAGGGTTGGGGAGACAGGCACAAGTACACTTTGGGGGGTGGTGGTTATGTTCATTATCTTGATTGCTGCGATAGTTTCACAGGTGGTGACATATGTCAAAGCTTACCAAATTGTGCACTTTAGGCAAGTGCAGTTTATTTATCGTGTGTCAATTACACCTCAATAAGGGTGTAAAAATAGTATAGAGGGTTTTGCTGTACAAAGAATTTTCACATCCTCCATTTCAAATTATTGATACATATCCTCCCTGGGGAGACATTATTCACATTTTAAGTATGAAATAAAATGAAACAAAACTGAGAATACAAAAAGATATTTTGTGACTTGCCAAAAACACAAAGCAGGCCCAGGGCTGGAACTTGCTGCTCCTTCTTTCTGCTCAGATATGCTGACGCATGAACACTTGGCCTTACCCCCTCTGCCTGTGCAGTGGCCAAAAGAAACGACAAGGGGTCACGACAGAGAATAAAGTTACTGAGATGTCCTAAGAGCATGGCAATGTTTCCGTTTTATCAAGTCTGAGGAGAGATGATTCCTTGAGCAGAGACTTATTATTATTCAAGTTTTCAAAGGATTGGCAAATCAGTTGCTGAGTCATTTAAAATTCAGTCTCTGTCCCGCCGAGGGTTCGGATCCCACATACAGACCAGCTGCTCACTGGCTGAGTGAGGAGCGGGAGCAACACCGAGGGTTGCGATCCCGTTGCCAGTCCCGGTCCGGTACGGGCGCGACACTGAGGGTTGCGATCCGTTGCCGGACACGGAAAAAGACAAAAAGGAAAAAAAAAAAATTCAGTCTCTGTTCAGCTTCTAATAACTTTTTGAAAAATTGTGCATGGTGTGTGCACATGCAGACACACACACGCACAGTGCAAGGTCACCAAGATGTATTTTCTTTAATGCTCTTGAAATGCAATAATTACCTTTGTCACAGTTTTTACCTCCTGATGGGGGACATAGCTAAAGAATTAATTGTTCTAAGAAGCCTAAACACACAGAATGCATTACTCTAAAAATTGTGAAACAATTAGATCATTTTTGTTTTTGTAGGCAGATAAACTAAATTTCTTGTGGAAGGGAAATGAATAGGAGATTTATTTTAATAAAATAAATAAAATAATAGAATCAAACTGTGTCATATTGTCCCAGATATAGGTAAACGGTTCAAGGAAACGGAACATAACTCAGAAAGACACCTATTTTATGTGGCAGAGATGGAATTGAAACATAGGGGGGGGGGGGGAGGATGGACTATTCAGGAATAAATAAATGAAATAAATGAATAAAATTTAAAAATTGGCTATCTTATGAAAAAAATCAGATTCCTACTTCATTCTATATACAAGTTGAATTCTAGGTGGATTAAAATCTACAAGAGGAAAGCAAACTATTAAGGTTTTCATAAAGATGTTCCTTAAATAAGCATGAAAAGCAAAAAAAAAAAAAGAAGGAAAGAAAAGTGATAAAGAAATGTAAAAGGAAAGACCCATCCCAATTCATTCTGCTTCTCTGTAGATACTGTAGCCTTACGTCTTACAGGCATGCACAGGGGGGCAGGGAGAAGCTTGCTCACGTCTGCACTACTATAGGAAGAGAAAAAAAGAAATAGCCTAGATGGTAATCAACTGGGAACTGGATAAATCTATTCAAGTATTTTCATTCAATGAAATACTGAATAGGAGTTGAATGAATAAAGTAAATCTACATATTTCAGAATATATCCTATATTCTTTTTAGGCCTGCATATAGTTTAGCTGCAGATACACTTAGTGTGGTGCATGAAAGGGGACTTGGTCCACATTCACTACATTATATTCCAAGTCACCTTCATCTTACAGACATATTTGAAGAAATGAAATTCGGAGTTTGGTTCTGACAATGGAACTCACTTCTTTCCTTATTCAAATTCAGAGCCACCCAGGCCATGCAGGAGGCATGTGGACTGTGCATGCTCTGAGGACCTGCACATGAAGTCGAAGTGCTGACTTATGAACGAAATACAGAAACATGCCTGCACAAGTGGGGGACCTCTATCTGCTGCTTTCTGGTGTGGCCTCTGTAAGCTTTAGTCTGGTTATCTGTGAGTTTCACAGAGAGGAACAGAGCTCTAGACCACGTAAGGTGGAGGGGGACCCTACAAAACTGTGTCTCCCACATTGTGGCTATGAAGAGCCGGTTGTCTCAGCCAGGATTGCCTGGGCGTCTGTCCTGTGGCAGGTCTGGGTGGGTCCAGAATTTGTTTTGTAGCTTTATAGGGATGATCTGACTGTGAGAATTAGTTCGCTTTCATCCAGAATGGCAAATTATGATTTGATTGCAGTGCAGAGAATGCTCCTCTCTGCTAACCAAAACCCCTTCATCCTGGTGTTAGGTTACCTGGGATACCTGTTCAGTTGGGTGTGTGTTGTGCATCAGATCAGAACAAAGGAGATTATGAACTCTCCTTGGGTCTTTCATTCAGGCTGCAACAGAGTCTGAGGAGTATCACCGTTGCACTGTGAGGTCTCTGATTTTGGCAGGTTATGTTGGGCAGCTGTTCTGGGCTACATTACCTGGAGGTTCGGTGGGATCAGTATCAACACCTCTCTAATACTCTCAAGTGGACCAATTTAAATTCTCCTGTGTGAAGCATGGCCCAGGGAGGAGGATTAATACTTTAGGAATATAGTACCGTTCCCCCCATTTGTGGAAAACATGGGCTTGGTTTTGGCTGGCGTCTTCTCTTCTGGATGACCTTTCACTCATGATTTAACACATCTGTCAGTGTGGGAACCTGTCCTTTTAATCATATGACATTATCAGAATTTCCAGCAAAAGTGGCCAGCAGTACTTGCTTGGAGTCTGTGGCCAGCAGGGACAGTTCAGGGCATGAGACAGCTCATTTCTAAGCACCAGAAAAGCTCCCATTGCATGTGAGCTGTTAAGTACAAACTTTTCCTGAAGGGTTCTAAGATTTCTAATTAGTTCCAACTGAAAACTGGCCCTAGGAGTAGTTGGAGAATGTGCTGACTACTAAAAGAACAGCTAAGGTTTCTTTCTCATTTTCAGCTGAACTCTATTTTGAGGACAGGACATTGTCTACATGTGTCAGCAGTAGGACCAGACATGGTTCCAGCTTCACTCACTATACCAGGATGTTTATGTTCAATGTAATTTAACAGCAGAGACTTGAGATTTGTAACTGTTACACATGAACAAAATTCTCATATTGCTAAGTATACTTTTCCTCAACAAGTAATAAAATGACTTCTGTAGAAAGAAGCCACTGTTAAAATTTTAGAAGCTCTTGGAAATCTCAACATTCTTCCCTTAGTTTTTGTGTAGGGTCAGCATGGAATGGAAATATAGTCAGTCCTCAATATTTGTGGATTCCGTATTTGAGAATTTACCTACTTCCTAAAACTCATTTTTAACTCCAACATCAATTCTTGGGATCATTCACAGACATGGTCAGAGTGACAAAAAGTTTGAGTCACCCGAAGTTCATGTTTCCTACTGGGGCTGAACAAAACCATGTTCTGCTTCTTGTTCAGTTCTCTTTCTGCAAAGCATCCTTTGCAATTTTTGTGCTTTATATTTTGCAATTTTGTGCTTTATATTCATGAATTCGCTGTTTAAGACAGCCCCCAAGTGTCATGCTGAAGTGTTGTTTAGCCTTCCTAAGCTCAAGAGGCTGTGATGTGCCTTAGGGAGAAAAAATGTTTGTTAGATAAACGCATTCAGGCATGAGTTACATTGCATGAGATCTGTGCAGTGCTGTTGGCCATGAGTTCAGTGTTAAAGAATCAATACTATATATTAAGTAAGGCATCTTTAAGGAAAGCACACTTTTTTTTTTTTCCTTTTTGTCTTTTTCCGTGTTCGGCAACGGATCGCAACCCCCAGCGTCGCCCCCGCACCGGACCGGGACCAGCAATGGGATCGCAACCCTCGGTGTTGCTCCCACGCCTCGCTCAGCCAGTGAGCGGGAACCGGTCTGTATGTGGGATCCGAACCCTCGGCGGGAGCGCCGCCGCACTTCCCAAGTGGCGCACTGTAGCAGTGCACGACCGGGTCAGCCCTAAGGCGGGAGCGCCGCCGCGCTTCCCAAGCGGCGCACTGTAGCAGTGCACCACCGGGCCAGCCCTGAGAAAGCACACTTAAAACAAGGTTATACATTGATCTTTTGTCAAAAATGTTGTAACCAGAGCTGCACAGGAACCTAACCCTGTATTTAATGGTTCCACATTCACTGATTCAGTGTTCATGGTGACTTTGTCACCACGAACTTTGTCACCTGTCTCATGGTAGACATAACTACCATGAGAACAGGAATCAACCATACTTTACCTTGGGAGGAGTGAACCACGAAAATATCGAGACAATAACCTACGGATGTGGCACCGCAGTTGCTGATTTCACGCTTTTGTCTCTATGTCACCTTTTCCATTTTTGCATCTGATGTATGGAGACAGTGTGTGCCTTGGCTCTGATACTTCTGTGAGTTGTATTTTTGTCCCACTCAATTTGAGTCCATTATTGAAAGATAGTAAACTGACCCTCTGAGCTGCTGCCATTATGATTCTGATTTTATAGATGAGGAAACTGAAGACAAGTTGTTTCCCTTGACCAGGGTCTCATTACATGTCTGAGGTGATATTACCAGTGGCCCCTTCTGTGAATTGCAAGCCCATGGCCTTAACAGCTACTCCACACTCCCAGCCACAGTCTGCACTAGGACCCGCAGTCCACGGAGCCCCCACTTTTCCTGCTAGGAGGGCCTCAGGTAGCCCATCTCAGGAGGAGAGGCTGGGCCATGTCCTGGAACTGGGTTTGCACAGCCAGCACCCTCCTCTTACTTAACTCTGTGGTGGCTTGAGGGGGGTGAGGAAGATCATGGGGGAGCTGGGCACCCCTACGCCAATCCCTTGGGGTGTATATGGGCTGCTGTTGAACATCAGCATTCTGTAAAAGTCCTGTCCTAAGATATTCTAATGACACTCTTGGCCTGAGTTCTTGCAGTCATCTTCACGTTGAAGGGCAGCTCTGATCCCACAGCCTGTGCCTGTGAAGCAGGGCTGTGCCCAATCCCAATGGCCCCTTTAGAGGGTCCCTTCTCTCCTTAAATACCACTTGAGGGACAGAAAGGACCCCTGGTGAAGGTGGAGCTGATTCACGCCTCTCAGATGGTGACAAGACTTTGGTTTGATGGCGAAGGATTTCCCAGCACACTTCCTGAGAAGAGGCAGTTGCTTTACCTGGACTTGGACCCACCCCCATCACAGAAGTGTCCCCCAGCAGGCTGTACATGCCCTGGGTGCGGTCCTTAAGCTCTCTGTTACATGGTTGTCTTCCGGAGCCCACGAGAGTGCTGGGGATGGCAGGTCACCTGATCTGCCACCTGCGATCAATCCTTTGCCAAACACACGAGCTGCTGAGGAGCAAAAATGTCATCACAACACCTGGGAATCACTCATCCAGGATGTGCTGACTTAAGGACCTTTGTTTCAGAATTTTCATCCTGGAATTCCTTCATCCTTCCTGTGGACCTGTTCTTCTGGTTTTCTACTGAGTGTATTTCTCTGTTTTTGGCCAGACCACAAAGGGAGGCAGGATTATGAAGACATCAAGGCCATGTGTTAGAGTTTCTCTTATGTAATGTTTTTATTTTTAACATTTTATAAAGAACTGTAGGTATGGGTTTCAGATGCTTACACACTCACACACACATACACACACAAATTTACATGTACACATAAATTACACATATTGAAACCTCATTAGTCGGTATTCTTTATAAAAAGGCTAATAATTTGTTATGTTCACACAAGACAAAATGGAATAATTATGTGTACTATAAGTGAGCAGGCGTCGCAAAGGGAGTTCCAGAGCCCATATTTTATACAAAAATTAATCTGCTTGTAAGACTCATTGTTGAAGAAGATTCCATGGCCCGTCATGTCATGGATGAGGAGAAGTGGGGGCTGAGGCTGGGGGTGAGGAGAATCAGGAGAAACAGGTGGGCACGAGGGCATGTCCCACACTCCAGGTGAGGAAGTCTGGCAGTCACAGGAGAGAGGTGAGTTTAAAAATAGAGATGCACGTGCTCAGACCCATGTAATCAGGTGGTGAGAGGTGGCAAGAGTAATGTAGACAGTGACCACGTCATGGGAATGGTCAGAGAGCAAGGGAAGGCCCAGCCGAGCACAGGGACAGCGCTGTCAGAGGAGGCATGAGGACGGGTGTCACCAAGTGCAAGGACCGAGCAAAGGCTACTCAGGCGTGGCTGGTAAATTCGAAATGACATTACAGAATTAGCATCTGTCCAGTCAGGAGGAAGTTTTCACCATGTGTTGCTTTTTTATTGACTTAAAAATGAACCCCCACTTAGAGATTGCGTTAAAATCAATTAGGAAAGGGTGGTGGTGATTTTCTTTCAGAGAGAGAGAGATGATTTACTGAAGAAATGTCCTTGGTGGGCCTAGCTTTTATGATTATGCCCTAAAATGTATAATTTACAGAAGCCTTTCAAGTTTTTTTTTTTTAGGCTATTTTTAAAAAATCTTTTTGATTTAGCTTTTTAGAGTGGAAACATGCATTTTTAAGATGAATTATTACCTAAGTTTATTTTAATCTGAACATTTGAGCCCAGTCTTTCCATACTACTTACTTGGAAACAGCATTCACCATTCTTTCTTCAGTCCTTTTCAACATGCCCTTCCAGAGAGCCCCAACACCACCATGTCGGTTTAAGAGAGAAAATGTGGTGGCAGCTCTATTAATGAAGATTAAAGATTCCAGTGGCCCTTTATTGTAAGAGATTTCTTAGATGCAGGATTAAAAAAAAAAAAAAAAAAAAAAAAACCCAAACTTGGGAAGCTGGAGATATTTTCCAAAATGTCAAAAACAAAATTTATGATACAAAAATTTTTTAATAATTGCTGCTTTTAAACCATGTTGGATAAGCCAGAAAAGGAGCAATTTTAGCACAGGAGCCTGAGCAGAAGATGCAGGCACACGGGATTAGGGGAGGTGGGCCGTGGAGATATAACAGCACTCAGAGCTAGAGGATGCTTCTGTTTCTACATTACATGTGAGGAAACAGTCACAGGAACTCAGCTCAGGCCACCTCTCTGTGATGGAGCCACAGGAATTGAACATGGCTTTCCACTTTTAGATGGGAGCTCAGCCAGAGTCTAAGATCAGGGGGTAGAGGGCAGGACATTTTGGAAGATACACCCTTATTAGGAGAGAGATTTTGAATGTCCTGAAAAAAAAATCAAGTGACAAAGGGACACAAATTTCTTGACTTCTGTTTCTGTGGTGGAACCCTGGCTGATATACATTATCACACTTGACAAAATTGGCAATGTTTTCTTGCTATCCTAGAATACCATCTGTATTCACATTGACCCAGCTGTCTCAAAAATGCCTTTTTTTTTTTGTATTAGGTTTGATATAATCAGAGTCCACATTAGGTAGAGGATTGCATTAGACGGTTGCCTCTCCTGTGTCTTCCCATCAGCACTAGTTTCCCTCCCTTGTTTCAGGTGCCTGTAAATTGTTGATGCAGCTCAGTTGTGCAGCCTGTGAAATGCCTCATGTTCTGGATTTGTCTGTTCACTTTCCTGGGCTTTTTAGCTTGTGTGTTTGTGCCGAATACTGTCTGTACACTGAGAGTTACTTGTAAAGACTTTATGAGATTCAGGTTCAACTTTTGTTTGGGGGAGGGAAGGACTGCACTGTACTGGTGCGGGTGGTCCCTGTTGGCCACTGCGGGAGTGCACAGTATCTTTCTGTCCCAGTCTTCCTGGTACCAAGATTGACCAGTGGATTCAGAGGGTGACAAACTGGCCCCTTTCTTGTGTCCTTTCTCATCACCCTTTCATTTTCTGGCCTCCTTTCTTACACACCCTAGCCTGAATTCATTATTTCAATGGTTTCCCTCATTTTAACTTTCTTAAAATTATCCTGTAAAGAACTCTCACTTGTGAAATCAGGCTAATTATTTTATCTGAAATGAAACTTTAATAAGAAAGGAAGAATAAATTGTTAACTTTTTCCCAACAACTCTCAATTTTCAGTAAGGAATCTATGCCCTATTACTTACATTGGTGAATTTTTTTTTTTGATGGGGTGCTTCCTCTTTTGGGGATATCATGAAACTTTGGGGTTCATACTCCTGAATATTATCATAAACATTTTTGTGTATTTGATGTGTTTCAATAAATCATAGTCATTAATTTTGGTGCTCAAATTGTCCCTTCTTTAGCTAGTCAGAGCCCCGTGACTTTCACTTCTGTTTCCTTGGACCCAGCGCTTTAGTCTTTAATAGGATTTTTGCTTTCTGCACAACAAAATACCCCAGATACACCTTATATACTTCCTTACCCGCAGCAGGAATGGGAATGGGGTTTAAGGCATACTCATTGCTTCTCGTTATTGTTTACAGGTATTTTCAGAGAACAGAACTAGAAACTATATATTTTTGAAAAGAAAGAAATCATGAGTATGTACTGACATCTCTCATTTAAATTTCAAATTACAAGGCTGTTACTTAGATTTTATTCCTGTAAATAGTCTTATACTTAAAATCTGTATATTTAACAACCTTAAATAATTATTTATTTGTTTTATTCTAGAATATATATGAACATACATGCATATATTTACATATACTATACATGCTTAAAATACCATTTTTAATACTAATAATAATACCAGTGACTAAGTTTTAAGTTTTTTTTATAGCTACCTCCATCCTAAGAAAATAAGGATATTTCAAAAAATTGTGGAAAAATAGAATTAAAAGATAATATGAATATTTCTGTGAACTTTTTGGAAGTACCCTTGTATATTCCACCAAGTACACAGAGTCAAATCTTTATGTGCTAAAGTCCCTTGGAATATTTTTTCAGCATGTTTATGATTCTACCTGATACACAATTGGGTTGTTGGTTTCCAATTTTCAGGGATTTCCATTTTGTACAACTTAATTTGACTTTTTGAATATGTAAAATGCGTAATTCCAAAGTTATAACTATAGGATGTGTGTGTGTGTGTGTGTGTGTGTGTGTGTGTAAATAAAATCTCAAAGCAATTTCAGAGAACTTTCCTTTATACCTGTTGTTTTGCCTGTTTTCTACTACCCTCTTTTGTTAACCATTTCTACTGGTTTTATTTTTCACCTTTTCAGCTACTTTCTTTTCCCCCCTCAGTTATATTCTACAGTTACCATGTTACATCAGTATATAGAGCTCCTTTTTGGCTGCATGTTCTATTTCATGTGTTTACCCTAATTTATGAACAATTCCTATAGGTTGACATTGTAGTTATTTTCAGTCTTTAACTGTTAGAAATAATGTCACCTCAAATGATTTTGTCCATTCTTGCCAATGCATCTTTGGGGTGGTCTCCTAGGAATAGGATTTTTTGAGCCTAGGATAAGCACAGTTTTGATGTTGTTCCTATAGGTTGACATTGTAGTTATTTTCAGTCTTTAACTGTTAGAAATAATGTCACCTCAAACGATTTTGTCCATTCTTGCCAATGCATCTTTGGGGTGGTCTCCTAGGAATAGGATTTTTTGAGCCTAGGATAAGCACCGTTTTGATGTTGCCACATTTCCCTCCCCAGGGTTTGGACCACTTTGCTTCCCCAATAACACATGAGCATGCTTGACTTGCCACTTGCCACTCAGCAGAGAATGTGGTTACATGCTCAGAGCAGTGCAGTCTGCACAGGTTTAGTTTGCATTCCTTTTGTTATGAGTGAGCTTGAGTAGTTTTTTTATATGTTCAGAAGACATTTTAACTTCTTCTCTCAACTGTTTGTAGTTGTGCCCAATTTTGTATTAGGTTCTCCATTTTGGGGAGTTCTTTGATCATCGGGGATATTCATCCTTTGCCTTTATATATTTAAGTTGCAAAAATCTGTCCTTTGTCTTTTGAATGTTCTTATGATGCTTTGCATGCAAAAGTTTTATTTTAAATTTTTATATAGTTAAATGAATCAACCTTTTGGTTTATTTGGAGGCATATTTAGGAAACTCCTCCCCTCTCCTGGGTTGTGAAGAAATATACTTTCATGAGCTAATTTTTACACTTAGATTACTGATCCATGTGGCATTTATCCCAGTGGAAAGTATGACATGCAGATCCGGTTTTATCTTTATCTCAGACGCTACCCAGTTGTCACATGCTGTTTACTGAAAGGTCGCCCCTGTTTTCCTATGCTACGTCTCCTCTTGCACTTGGGTCTGTTCTTCAACTCTATTCTCTGTCGTTAGTCTGTTTGTGTGCCACGACCAGTTTTTTGTAATTCTGGAGGTTTTATAATATGTTTTAATATCTGCTAGATCTTTTATAATATTATACATTTTATAACGAACTTCTCTAGATCCAGAAAAAAAAAAACATGTTGATGTTTTTATTGAGATTGCCATAAAATGGTAACTAAACCTAGAGAGAATGGATGGCTTTGTGATCCTATGCAAGAACATGGTTCATTGTCCACTTATTCATGCCTATGTGTTTTTTCTTCCAGGACTGTTTTAAGTTTCTCACACATGTTTGGCACGTACCTCATTCATGTGCTTAGGGATTGCATTTTTGCCATTCATCCATTTATTCATTCGTTCAGTTATTTTGCTGTAATAGGGTATTTTTTCCCACTGTATCTTCTGTTTTTCCCCCTTATTTTTGTTATAAATGAAATTTATTGATTTTTCTCTGTTAAGTTGATATTCTACTATTTGACTAAATTCTCTCGCTGTTTATAAAAGTCTTTTAATACACTTATGAATTTTCAGTTTTATCTGCATATAAACCTTGTTTTATGTCTTTTCCCTTCACTTTTTATGCCTCTAATTGCTTTCTCTTGTCTCGTTGCATTGTCTAACACATCCATCACCTTGTTTAATAGCAATGGTGACAGTTGGCATCTGTGTTGTTTTTCTCGCTGTAGTAGGAATATCTCCAGTGTTTCCTCATTAAGTAAGATCCTGACATTTGGACCAAGAAATTTATGTTTACATAATTACATTCAGTGTTAAGTAAGCATCCATCAATTCCTCTTTTACTGGGTATTTTTATAAACAGTTGTTGAATTTTCTTAAATGTCTTTTTGACATTTGTGGAAAGGAATTCCATAGATCTGTGAATATAATCAGTTATATTTAATGATTTTGATTGTTTATTGTAGTTTTTAGCATTATAAATTACGTGTCTGTGTCTGCTTTTTAAATAATTTTTGTCTTGAATTCCACCATGTCTGATATCAAAATTGTAACCGGAGATTAAATTATATTGCTTTTGCCTCATATATCCTTTCATAGTCTTTTATTTTCAATCTTTCTAGGGGTGGTTTAAGAGTCTCTTGTTATATAGACTACAATTATTGTTTTGTAGTCTGAAAAAATTTTTTAATAGGTGAGGCAGGCCATGTGCATTTCTCCAAACATTCAGTGTTCTTGGTCTCACTTCTGCCATATGTAAACACGTAAGCGGGCCCATGCACATATGTATATACAGTACAAACACACAGTCTTCCCATGTGGTCTGTTATCTGTGTATTGTTTTATCTGTCTGTTTTTGGAGAGGAAATGCCTGCAGCTGAGAAGTGAGCTGGGAGCCGTCCTGCATAATGAAGAGGTGGAGAGGCTGGAGGACGGTCTTCCCAGAGCAGGAACACAGTGGGGAGCTGGAGCCTGTAGAGAAGGGGCTTTCTGGGACCAAGGTGGGAGAGGCTGTTATTGAACCAAATCTCAGCAAAATCTCCTGCACTCACAATTGGCTTGAGGAAGTGGCTGGGGAAAATCAAGAGGAAAGTCCCACAGCAGACCTGGAGCAGAGCCTGGGGAGCGGCCTTATCAGGGCAGGATCTCCTGAGGCTTCAGAGGAGGGGAAGTGGGTGGCTGGGAAGCTTTACTGAGACCTCTGCAGACATGGGGACCAGAGGATGCTCCCTCGGGAGGCCTCTCAGCCTTTGGTAGCACAGGCTCCCTTCTGAAGTCCTCCTGCTCACACTGGTCCCTCTTGTGGGCAAACCCACGTCCTGCCTGGGGACACCTGGATCTTTGTCTGCCTCTGACATCCAAGATGAAGAAGGGATGGGTCTTCTTTGGTCATTGTTTCCCTCATCTGCAGCCCTGGAGCTTCTTTTAAATGCAGATTTAAATGTTCTTTCCTACACTTTTCAAAAGGGTTGTCCTGACAGTAAATTAAAGATGCAGAAGGGTCTTTGGAGAATGTCTCATGCTAGACCCAGATCAGGTGATGATGTCCCTTGTGCTCAGGGTTCCTGGTGCAAGGAGAGTGTCCTCTCAGTACTCTCTGTTTACCAGATGTCTCTGACTTACTTTTTATCTAAGGCCTGTAACAGTCCGAGGTCTCAATGTTGAGCAGATTTATTCACTACTGATTGTTATGTTCTCAAGTTCAGAAACTTACAGAACAAATCCATCAGTTTGCCCTTTCATTCAGAAACACCCTAATCCTCTTTTGTTTCAAAATGTTGCCCCCCCAAAATAGGCTGAAAAACAGATCATCTTTCTTTTTAAAATGAGTACTTCTGCTGTGTTTTCAGTGTGTTTGGTACTGTTTGTGATACTTGGGCCTCTGTCTTACCTGTTCATATGCAGACCTCTACAGTATGTTATTGAAAAACAAAACAGAACAAAAACAAGAAACAGATGCCAGCTCTGCTCTCAGGCTGTGCTGCTGAACACAAATAGCAAATAAATAAATAAAAGTAAAACGGAAAATCTGCATTCCTCGTCAGGATACATAATGACTGACTATAGAAGCTGGGAGGAAAAGTATTGACTTTTCACTTTGAAAATATCTAACTGAAAATAGCCAGTGCAGAGTATTTAGTTTTGAATTCCCAGTGGAGAAAATAGTTTCACATATTTTAAAATTTGAGGTATAAATTTCCCCTCGATTCCTGCCTTGCTGCTTTACCCCTGCAATTTCCATCCACGACTTCCAAATATTGGTGAATGTTTCTGTTCTCACATAATCTGGCAAAAGACTTTTATAGGAGAGGTATTCCTTCATGCAATGTTGTAAAATAATGTTTTGTCACAAAAACTATGATATAAAACAAGTACATTCACATGCAGTGAAGAAAACAAAATTCACAGCTAGTTGCAGCTTCAGAGCTGACCCTTCGCTTCGTTTGGACGTTTCTATGAGATTCTTCCTCTCCATTTACATGTACTTGGGTGCGTGTTCTATCTTCAGTTTAGTAGCTGGCATTTTCCACATGCGTTTAAAATTCTTCATAAGCATTTATTTAATTTCCTGCACAATTTACCTAATTCTTCCTCAATTGTTAGATATTTAAGTTATTTCAAATTTTTCATTCTTACAGTCATGCTGTCATAAATCCCTCTTATGCATAGAGTATTTTTTGTGATTTGATAGTCATTTCTTAGTATCAATCACAAAAAGTGGAATTGCTGGTCCAAAATATTATTTGTAAGGTTTTACAGTCTACTTCCAAACAGCTTTGCAAAGATGTTTCAACATTTTATACCCTACCTGTAACCCTGCTACCATCTCTCCTAGGTTCTCTTTGTGTGGTATATAATGTAACAAATGTTTGAAAGTAATAATGGAAGAATATAATTAGCTGAGTTATTAAGTCATGCTTACACTGTTGTCATTGTTGATATTTTGCTAGTGAAGAGAGGTTAGACTTCTTCTACCATGTATAAATATGAGTTAAATTTAGATTTAAAAGTCTGTCTGACTTGGTAGATAAGTGATCATATACTGTCCACTAACATTTGTAATGCAGCTGGTGAAAATGTCCTTAAACTATGGTCAGTTGGGGTAAAAGTCCCCAGCAAATGTCACTCATTATTATATGGTGTCAAAATTATGTAATTACCTATTTAATTAAAAAACATAACCATAAACTTACATAATGTATGTTTTAAAACTATGTTATATAATAATTTGTACTCATTATTTAATAATTATATAATCTAACTTAAAAAATGTGTATATTATATGTAACTGATAATATATAATTTTAACATTGAATATTAAATATTATAGCAATCTTATTATTAAATTACATTACTTATAATAATGTATTACTTATTGTATTAGTGATATACCATTATATAATTACATAATGCATTAATAATACATTAAAATTATATTTATATAATACATATTATATGAGTGATTAGGAAACTTTTAGTATTAATAAAATCTTAAATAAATGAAAATTCTACCTGCTACTCTCATCTTACCGACAAGGGCCTGAGAAAAAATATTTTATAATTTCTATGGGAAAGAGAGGATCCCTATTTTATGAAGATAGCATTTGCTTCACAATTATTCACTAGATATATTTATAGTTTCTAAAATAATGAAATTTAAAATTGCCTTAAATTGGATATTGATCATTAGTTTGAAATAAAAACAGAATCAAATAATGTTCATTTTTCAAATAACAGTCAGTTTTCTAAGTTATTAATTATGACATTGATTTGAACAAAACGATGCACCTCAAAAAATTATATGTCTTTAGGGATTCAGTGTATAGTAATGATCTGTTAAATGCATAGACTGAGGGATACTGGATGGAAATAGCTTTATGTGCTTGGAAAAAAGTCAGGAATTACTGCCAGTAAAACTCAGAGCTTCAGAAAATGCAAATATATTCAAGTTACTGAAGTAAGATATTTGAAATGAAAATGTGTACACTCCATAAACCGTGGATGGCCCCAGTGCTTGGAAAAAAGTCAGGAATTACTGCCAGTAAAACTCAGAGCTTCAGAAAATGCAAATAAATTCAAGTTACTGAAGTAAGATATTTGAAATGAAAATGTGTACACTCCATAAACCGTGGATGGCCCCAGTAACATGAATAATATCTGAAATATTATTGCAATTGAGCTCAAAGAAATAAGTGCTCTGCTTGCTGTGATTTTCAAAATTTAAATATTAATAGTATATGGAAGCACTGTTCATTCCTGCTGTAATATTTAATGTGACTCATACTTTTTACACGGTTAAAGAAAAGCCTTAGTTTAAAATACAGCCATAAGATTGTTGCATTAGGGGGTAATTCATGGCCCTAGGTGGAATAAACTAATCTTTCAATTTTAATGTTTATTTTTCCCAGCATGTCTGCATAATAAATATGATTCTTTTTCTCTTTATGTTGAAATCTGATGAGTCTCCTTTGTATAATTGAATATTTAAAAGAATTGTGTTTATTCTTCTAATTTAATACGATTAGTATTCTGTAAGGGAATCTTTTGTTTGCAGTCCACTTGGTCATATAAAACAGTGATTCACAATGTGTGGTACCCACACCAGTAACATTAGCAAAAACTGGGAACTAACTGGAAATGCAGATTCCCAGGTCCCACCCCAGAGCAACTTAACTGGAAACTCCAGGGATGGCCCCAGCAGTCCATGTTTGGCAGGCCCTCCAGGTGATTCTCATGCACGATACAGTTTGAGAACCATGAATGTCGATTTTTTTCACAGAACAACCATCCTGCTTAAGATTTGCCTTGCTCATCTTCTGCATTGATGCTTTATGGTATTAGGAAGTACATGGTATGTGAAGTTTTGGATGGAGATCTGGCATATCAGTTAACTTTGGTAGTATAACAAATCACCCCAGAATTTAGTGGCTTAAAACAGACATGTGAGCTCTTCCAGGTGGTTCTCTTTGTCCTGTCTGAGGGCTGGAGGGCTTGGGATATTCTCAGCGGTAGAGCCTTTTCTGTCCCCTTGGTCTTCCTTTCTCCAGCATTCCAGAGTAAGAGATCCAGCAATCCGGACTCCTTCAGAGGATTCCTAGAGAATAGCAGGAGCATTTGAGGCCCTAGAAGTGGCCCAGTGTCCCTTCTGTCATTTGTATTGACCACCCCAAGATTCGAGGTCAGCCCAGATTCAAGAGGTGGAGAGAAGGTGTCCACCTCTTCAGGGGGGAGATGCAAAGTCACACCCTAAAGGTACCGGGAGTGGATGACACTTTTGCAAGCAGTCCACCACACCTGGGGATTAGGTTCAAGACTGAAGATTTCTTGGCTAATGAGTTATGGCCTTCTATCCTGTAGTCTATTCAGATAAGAAAATGGTGATCAAAAGGACTTTCCAATTTTTCTCTGAAGCTGAGAAGACACAATAGATAAAAGAGAATGTAGTGTTCATAGCCAACAAGTCATTCTGTAATCAGTGGGGATATCATGTTTGCAAAAGTCAAATAAACCTCAAAATTTGACTAATAATAGCATATAAAACAAACCAAGTAGCAACAAGTGAAAATATGCATTTTATCTCACGCATAGTTTCCTCACTTTTGTCTGTGGATTTCCTATGAGATTTCTAACATGTATTCTTTTCAATAATGACCTGCATGCTGTGCTTAGAGGCCCCTTGGTTTTACACAGCTGATTATGTCCTCGGGGATGCTAGGGCAGTGGTAGTAACAGACAGGAATAGACTTTAGTCACATATAGTATGCTGATGTGATGCTGCTGCTGCTGCTGCTTACGTTATGAGAGTATTCGTGGTAAGTAAAGGAATAGAAACAGAGTAAGGAAAAATGATGTTCTTGATTAATGAGCTTTGGACCAAAAAATAATATGGCCCTTTATCTTTTTTACAAGTGTAGCAGTTTTAAATAGTTCATGTCATACTTTAAATTATTAATGACCATAATGAACAGTTTTGTACAGTAATATTATGTAATGAGGAAGCAATACTTGCATTTTCAGATAATTTGCTAATGTGGAATGAAAGCAGTTATTTGCAAACCATGACCAGATGGATTCAACTAACACATAATTTATATTTTTAGAGACACCCTTTTATTTTCTCCCCCAATATATGTTTAGGAAAAATAAGATATGTATTCTGTGGTATTGTCAATCTGCTCTGAACTCTAGCTCTCGAGTTCACAAATTCTAATCAGTTGCAACTAGCATATGTTAAATGACTTTTCTGTCTAACACTGTGCTTCTCTAAAAGTAATGTAAGAATAAGCCTATTCCCTTAGGTTGCTTGATAAGATACAACGTGGGTAACTCCATTTTCAAACAATTATAAAGCCATCACAGAAGGCAAGATAACATGGCAAAGACTTTACCTAAGACTTAATGGTACACAAAGCAAAGAGTACGAAGGTCATTTGGGAAGGAGTTAGGTGGGGTTGGTTTTGAGACAGCCTGAAAAGAAGGGTTTGTATTGAAGTAATGACACTTGATGCCTGAAAGGCTGCTCAAAGGAGCCTCATTAGGATGGCTGCTCCTGGATTGGCCACAATGCCTTTGAGTAGCATATCAGGTGGCATTGCCATGATAATGTTGTAAAATGAATCATTCCAGACCCAATGGCTTAACTCATGAAGAAGGTGCTTCTCACTGTGGTCTGTGGGTGGGCTAGGATTTAGTGTATCTCTCTGACCCTCATGTGGGCCATACATGGGTTCAGATCCTGCCCACAGACATCTGCATTCTCCATGGATCAGGAGTTGCTCAGGGTGTTTGCTCCTTGTTGGTCACCATAGCACAAGGACCAAGCCAAATTTACAGGACATTGAAGGCTCTGCTCCTGTCGTGGCCACTGACAGTCCACTGGCCGAAGTCACATGGCCCAGCCCAGCACCCATGGGTGGAGTGTCCTGTGACCACAAGGGGAGGCAGAGCAGAGCAGACACTTGCTGAACCCCAGTCCAGATGATTCTGAGTAGGACAGGAGGAGTCCGGGGTGTCTTGAAGCTGATGTGTATTTTAATAGATATCCACATGCAAAAGCCAAATTCATTGTCATTTCTCACCTGGTAGTTAACATTTCTAAGACTCTGTGAGATTTGGTGCTGAACCCCAGTCCAGATGATTCTGAGTAGGACAGGAGGAGTCCGGGGTGTCTTGAAGCTTATGTGTATTTTAATAGATATCCACATGCAAAAGCCAAATTCATTGTCATTTCTCACCTGGTAGTTAACATTTCTAAGACTCTGTGAGATTTGTTTTTTTCTAACACAATTAGCCTACAATCAGGTGGTCTTTTTTAGCAGCAGTAATATTGAAATGGCTGATATTTTTCTAAAAATACTATGGGCAACTTTAAAACTAGTCAAGATTAGTATATGTTCATGCTTTAACCCCCAAATTAAATGGACTGTAGTTGTTGTTGCGTTTATTTGGGAATGTAAATTAAAAATTAATTGAAAACTCTAGATGAAGCATATAACATTAACAACATATAACATTAATAAATCAAATATTTGAATGTACTATCCATAGCGGTTTAAGAGATAATTTTTTTTTTTGGAAAATGAAGACATAATTTCCTTACATCTACTAGGCTCCCTGTGCCTTCCAAAATTCTACTTAGCACAATTGATAAGCAAGCATCCTTTATGTACAGTGCTAAGAAAGTTGGAAACATTTACTTGGCTCTAATAATTTTTTTCTATTTTTTTAATCTAACATGTAAATGTTTAGTATTATTACATCTAGAACTCTTGAGCTATAATCTTTAGAAGTTTACACTTAACAGCGTCCTAGGATCATGATAATTGTTAAGTACCAGGGTTAGCATGTGTCTTATGAACAATCTTCAAAATGAAGGTGTTAAGAAGGATCTAAATATAGTTTCATTTGGGGTCAGTTTTTTTTTTTTTTTTTGTGCATTAGATGTTTTATTCTTAACCAGATTAAATTTTCATATGTTTTTGTTGTTGTAGATGTGGTCTCCTATACACGAGTATGTATTTCTTATGGGATTATGTGGTAACTATTGTAATGTTCCTGGTCTCTCTTCCTTTAGAAGGAGGGCGGGGAGGAAACGCATGCTTGCAAGGAGTTGGGCATGGTGACGGAAGTGGTCTAGCAGGGTGATGGGCAGTTCAGGTTCATTCGTAACGTGTTGCCTCTATTGCTTAAGATTAGGTTCCATTGCACTTAAGAGAAACAATGATCCAACCACAGTTGTTTATGCAGGAGGGAAGTTCATCTCTATTGCACTTCAGGGCAGTCCAGAGCTAGGAATCAGAGTGGGTAGGGCTGCTGCCTGGCTCCTTGCTGCCCACTGCTCTATTCCCATCATGCTCTCAGGGCAGCTCCGTCTGAGGCCACCACTAGGTGCCCAGCTTGGGAGGAAGGTGTGCACCCTCCTGTTCAAAGAGGCTTACAGAGAGATACCTTGGCTACCTCTGCCTGCCTCTCATTGGCCAAATTTAGTTACATGACCACATCTACCTGAAAAGGATGTAGGGAGAATAGTCCTTTGGCTGGGTTAGCAAAGAATTGACCTTTTGTTTTCCTAGAAGGCAAGAATTGATAAGGGAAGTGGCTGGCAAGCTCGGCCTCAGGGTACATGCTCAGTTTGTCTTTGGAGGACCTTCTGAGTGTGCAGGCAGCATCACCTGTTGTGATATGTATCAGATGCCAACATTTAGTTACATTCAGAGTAGCATAATAATTGAGTATAATATTTTGCCTTCCCATAACTTTTATTTATTTTATAAGCTGCCTTGAAGTGATGGTTATGTTTCCACATATGTGCCTTTGACACATCTTAGAATTAGATGTGCTTCCAAGCTAATCAAACCATCTTTTTAAAAAGAGTGGGAAATTTAGTTGAGTAATTCCTTTGTATGTGGCTCCTCATGAAAAAATTAAAGTTGGATTTTTTTTTTTCATTTTCTTACAGTTTTGGAGTGGGAATTCATCAGGTAAATCTTCGAGTTTTTCTATGTTGTAAATGCTGGTCATGCTGTCCAAGCAACTTAAAAAATGTTTCAGTGTTATTTCTAAATTCACACCTGAAATATATTATTTGATTGCCAATCGTGTAAATGATTTCTATCCATATCTCATACTTTAGCACCTGTGATAGTGAAAGCACATTAAATGGAAAGTCACGTCATTCTTGCCAATTTGGAGCGTTGTCAGAATCTCCCGGAGCAGGAATGCGTTGGAGGGCAAGGCTGCTCTCTTCTGTGATCTGATCTGTGGGTGACAGTGCAGATAGATACTGAAGGGAAAGGTGCTTTATCTGCACATTCTGATCTCAGGTTATTGCCATTCACTGTTCTCCTTTAAACAGAGCAAGTTGACTAATGGATGGAACAGCGTGGGATTGTCTACAGGATGCCGCCTGAGTATTCGATTAGGCCAAATGTGTTTTAATTAACAACAGCCTAAGAACCCAAACACTGTATCTTAGTATGCCTAACCTTATTATTTTCAAGTAGCAGTTGAATAACGCTTGGAAGAGAGTCATAAATCTCTCAGACTAATTAATGGAAATGTTTTAAAAATAGTGGCAGATGAAAGTAACAAACATGTCAGTCCCCAAATTGTGTTATTCAGCTGCTGATTGATAATACTAGGTCAGCCGCCAAGTTTTAATTTCTTGATTAAATGGCATTCCCAATATCGCTGTTGTATTCACATTTACTGAAGTTAATAAGTAATATATTGGCACTTCGGATCTCTTCTGGGAAAGATTTCCCCTCATTATAAAAACATACAGATTGTCAAAAGTAGCTACCAAAAGAATCGAATTATTTGACATTTTATTAATGAAAACTTTTAATACTATAATAGTAACTGATGGTAGTTATTACCAAGAGC
>NW_007726614.1:756678-779121 GCF_000696425.1 Galeopterus variegatus
CATACTGTCATTCCCCATCCATCCCAAGGATGGCTTTATGCTGGGGCTCAAGGAGACAGGTGCAGAAAGAATGAGATAGTCCTGGAAAGGAATGCGCTAAGCATGTAAATATCTGTCTCATAACACAGTGAAGAAATGAAAATTCTTTACCCCACCCTTCAGAAGAATCCACGGGTGTTCAAAGGAGGGAAAGACTGTATTAGGTTGAAGGATTAAACATGTTTCGTGGAGACAGTGCTTTCGTAGGTGGGATAGGGTAACAAGAAGGAAGGGCCAGTGTGGGGTAAGTAACAGCGACGCTACAGGACAAGGACAGCTGAGAACACCGGGTGGGGCCTGTATCTCGGCGTGTCTTACATGACGCCAAAACACATGTGCATTTTTATCTGCTAGACACAGGGGAGCCTTTGGACATTTTGAATAGAGAAATGACACATGTAGACAGTTTTTTAGGAGGTTTCTTCTGAAAGTGTGCTATAATTGTGTTTTATTTTTCTACATGGTACTAGTTACTTCCTGGAAATATCCCGTATATTTGATTGATTGTTGTCTGCCTTCGCCTCTGTAACTCAGGCTGTTCGAGGGCTGAGGCTGGGTCAGAACTGACAGGCAGTGCTTTCTCTGTCCTCTGGAACTCTCTCTCTTGGAGCCAGGAGCTGCCATGTAAGTTGTCTGACTACCCTGAGACCACCATGCTGAAGAGGCCATGTGCGGGCTCTCTGATCCAGGGTTTCCACTGAGCCCCTCCACCCACCCATCCCTGTAAGGCACCAAACATGCAAGTGAAGTTCTCTTGGACCTTCCAGGCCAGCTCAAGCTCCATCTGAGTGCTATAGCTGACCTGCAGCAGTGTCCCGTGGAACATAAGAATCCGCTTGGTCCCGCCCAACTCCTAACCCAAAAAACTGTGAGATGAAATAAACCATTGCTGTTTGAAGCCACTAACAACAGTTGGGGGTTGTCTATCATGCAGCAGTGGATGACTGGAGCAGATAGCGTCCATCCCCCTCAGCCTGAGGCATGGAGCAGAGGAAGGGTGAGCTGCGGGGCTCTCCATTGCACTCGGTATGCAGTAGGAGAAGGAGCTGATTTTACATTTGACATAACTGAGTCAAAATAATCATATCCAAATGACAGGAGTAGGTGGTGTTAAGAGCAGGTGTTGGGTGTCAGAAGTTGACAGAATATTGTGTTGACAATACTAATTAGATCTAGGATCTTGATCTCCCTTTGCCTGTCTAACTATATCCCCACAATGAATTTGTGATTTTTCCTCCAGAAAACAACTTTTTTCCTACCGTCTTCTTCATTTCAAGTAAGGTCAGCTCTGTGTCTCCAGACACCTTGGAGTCTGCCCTGCTGGGTGTCTTTCTTCATGCCCCACATAGATGCTTGTTCAAGTCCAGCAAGCTCCACGTGAAAGCATATTCAGAATTTAAATGCTTTTTGTTCACAAAAAGTCACCTCTGCAGGCCATTAGCTTCACTTTCTCCTGTCCCAAAAGTCCTCCCCGAGGCCTCTTTCTAGCTATATATCTCCTTGTCTAATGGAGAGGGCTCGGGTATCACAAGCCGTTGGTAGAGGCACTAGTTACGTTTGGGCTACACGCCACAAGAATGCACACACCTGTGGCTTTTCAGATGGAAGCTACACCAATCCTTTTTTATTAACATATTTTTCTTTTTTATTGAGGTGTAGTTTACATGCTTTAAAGTGCTTGAATGTTAGGATGACAGTTTAACAGCTTAATAAAATTTTTCAAATGTGTGTATATAGATAGATCTAGCTATACCAGCCCTAAACTGGTTTTAGAAATAGTCCTCTTAGATTGGAACCTGCGTGATGGGGCTTGCTGACTTACCTAGAGCATTTCTTTGAAGAGGGGTTATAGCATTCCCATGGTTTTTACCCCATGCTTATTGAAAAGGCTGTGTAATTTGCGTAAGAAGATCCTAGACACCTAGATGATTTTCACTGGTACCTCACTGGAAAAAATCTTAGCGAATAAAAATCTATTTTCTAGACTTGCAGATTACTCAGAATATATGATTCCTACCTCTTTCAATAGCTTTTTCTCCTCTGACAACTAAGAACCCTTATTGTGTTCAACTAATACCAGCAAAACATTCTAAGATGAAGTTCTTTATTATTGACATTATAATAAACTATTAGTGATATTAGACAAATGTTTACCTGTAACTGCTTTGAATATTCATTTCAGCCTGATTTTATTTTTTCTGGGTTAAGTTCTCAAGATAGGCATCCAAGTTTCCCTGCAGATGTAATCATGTGGTTCCTATGAATTATGATTTTTATTTTCATTCATAGAGTTCCAGACTTGTTTGTACTTAGCCACTAATATCTATGGAGCTTTTTCTATATGCCCAGCCCATCCTAAATCCTAATAAGTTATATACAGTAGCTTATTTATTCAATTTAGCAGTTCTAATGAGAAAGGCCTTGTCATCATCCCTTTTTTACAGGTGAAACTGAGACACAGAGACATTAAATAACTTGCCAAGGTCACACAGCCAGTATGTAGCAGAGCCTGCTTTCGAGCCCTGGCAGGCTGGTGCCAGGCCCATACCCTAACCAGTGCATATACTGCCTCTCAATGCATGGATTGAAAGATGGGGGAAATGCCAAAGTCCCAGAAAGTCACAGACTGGCTGCTAAAGCCCATCATTTAAGGAGGCTGATGAATTTAACTTTAATGATTGGAGTTTCTCTTCAGCATATTTCCTAGGTGCTGTAGATTGGATGCTTCCCCAGCCTCATTGAAGTTTGATCCTACTGTAAGTGTTGAGGATGGGATAACTGTTATGGTAATCGAAAGGTTGGGCCTTGAAGAGGTGATTAGATTGTAGGACCATGACATAGTGAATGCATTAATAATAGTGGACAGGGGTATGGGTCTGTAGGGCTTTAAAAGGAGAGCATGTGAGAGTCTCTCTCTCTCTCTCTGCTCTGCCATTTTCTTCCATGTGAGTCCCCTGTGTTGCTGGAAAGCCACCACCAAGAAGACTTTCACTAGACGTGTTCCCTGGACCTTGGACTTCCCAGCCTCTGAGCCTGTAAGCAATAAATTTCATTTTCTTATAAATTACCCAGTGCCAGACATTTTGTTATAAGCAACAGAAATGGACTAATACCCTTGGTAAAAATATAAATAATAGAGTCCACAGGGCCAACCATCTTTTAGGAATGAAAAATCATAACAAGCGACCCACAAAGAGTGTTTTCACTGTTCCCATCAAGTCCTTTCACTTGCTTGATCCTCACATCCACGCAGGTACTTGTTTGGAGATGACAGAGATATCAAGTAAGTTGTCCAAAGGCCAGCCCGTGAGTGGCAGAAGCAGGCTACTAACCCATGTAGTGGCTTCAAGCTTGTGCTCCTAACCAGTCACCTATACTGCCTCTTCAAACAGCAGCAGCAAACAGGTTTGTAACTTTCAGGGAAGCAGAACTCCTAGATCCAAACTGCCCTTGAAGCGCCTGCCAACCATGGTGTTTGCCCAGCCCCTCCACCCCCATGCTCCAGGCAGCCTTGCACCTAGCAAGGGCCCAGTGTCCTGGATGCTTTGGCTGTCACATGCAGTCCTGATTGCCGTGGGGAAGTGTCGTCAGGTGGCCGTGGGTTGGCCTGCCATTTTGTGTGTAAATGAAACTCGTGCTAACTGGCCTTCAAAGGACTGGCTGTGATTGGATCTATCCTTGTATCCTCAGATTTCTGCCTCAGGAAAACATTCTGTGATTTGGCAGTGTTTCCTGATGAATTAATTTTGTTACCACTGGAGAAGAAATAATTTATAGAATCTTTTTAACAAAAATAAGTTGAATTTTCAAAGCAACAGTTTCATTTTTATGTCCTATCGGATTAAAAGTTCCTTGAGAGGACTGTGTCTTATTTCTATCTCTCTATATTCACTCAGAGAGCTTATGAAGAAATAAATCACTTCATGCATATTTTCTTAATGATGTTTTCTTAGGCATATTGGGAAATTGTATTTTTAGAGTTCGTCTTATGACTCCAGTTGATTAAATGATAGTGTGAATTGCTACAGAGAAATCCAGGTAAGAATGAACATGGATTCACTAAAATATTGCCACTTTATAAGAAGAAAAGGAAAAGGAAAACCACTATTCTGTAAACCATAATTCTACCAAAGGACCAGTTGAATTAATTTCTCATTTCATTTAAATATTATAAAAACAAAATATTCATTTTATATTTGATGATCTGTGTATGGTGTTGATTATTGTGAGGGTTATGATTGTCTTTTAGGAGAAGAGTAAAAAATATCAATCTGTTCTAAATAAGTTTAGGTGGTCTCAGTTTAATCAGAAATAGGCTGCCATATATATATATATATATATATATATATATATATATCCCAGATCATTTCATAGAATAAAATCTCCTACATGCTATTTCTAGGAGAAAGAACTTGCACATTTTTTTAAGCTTTGGCTTTAGTTTAATTTCACTTAGAGTATTTTGAAGTTTGACAATTCACATCTTTCTCACTATTGTATTATATACATGTTTTTGACATTTATTTCAGTTTATTTTTCCTGGATCACTTGAGAAATATTTTTCTCTGAATTCCTTTTTAAGTTTTATTAGCATTGCATACATCTATTAATTAATTAGGGAATAATGACAGATTCACAGTAATAACTCTTCCTGTATAAGTACACAGTGTAACTTTTTATTAATTCATTTTTTTCTGACTTTGGCAAGGTGCTGTCATTTTCTATGTATGCACTTTCTGTACATTTGCATTCTATTTATTTCCAGACACATCTTATTCTTGAAATTTGCATGAGGAAATTTTAATCATATTTTTTAGGTCACTAATGATATATATAAAATGTAATTAATTTTGTGCATATTTTTTATTGGAGAACTTAATTCTATTAATTTTATTATTTTTTCACTTATTTCATTTGGTTTTCTGCAAATGAAGATTATTCTTCATCCATTTTCTGATAATTATATCATATTTTTTTCTCATTTCATTGCTTTGGCTAGACCTTGCTAGTGTTGCTAATATCTCGTAGTAACTTTAATGGACCTGCCTCTAGAATTTCATTGAATGTGACTAGGGTTTTGGTTGTTGATTGTAGTTCCATATAGAAATTCTTTAGTTTACTATTTTCTCTCTCATGACTCACTTCTTATTTCTGTATGCTTCTCAGCTTCTCTCATTTTACTTTTTGTTTAGCTATTTTTTATTATTTTTATTCTTTGTTTCATAGACCAATATTTTCATGGATTGTTAAAACACATAGCAGATAAGGTCTAAGTTATGCATATCTTAAATACAGCAATACAGCAATTTTTCAGTGTAGGATTCTTTATGAATTTTTTATATATTTCTCTCCTAGATAATTTTCACAAGTTACATAATTATTTTCTACATCTCTGGTATTTTTAGTAGAGTTCTTTTATGGTCAGAGAACGTACTTTACATAATTTCAATTAGCTTACATTTTTGAGATTTGTTTTATGGCCCCAAATATGTTCTATTTTGATGAATATTCTGTGAGAAGTTTAAAAGAATGTGTAGTCTATATTTGTTGGGTGGAATATTCTATACAGATCAATTAGAGCAAGTTAATAGTATTCTTCAGATTTTTTCTCATTACTGATTTTCTGTCTATTTATATTAATTACTAAGAGAGAGGTGTTGACATTTCCAACTACAATTTTAGTTTATTTACTTTGGTAAAGGTGGATAGCTTTTGCTTCATGTGTTTTGAAGCTATGTTGCTAAGTGCATGAATATTTCAGCTTCTTATGCTTTCTCCATGAATCCACTCCATTATTATTATGTAATGTCCTTTTTTATTCTTGGTAATATCCCTTATTCTGAAATATTTTTTGATGAAATATAGCTGCTCTACTTTTCTTTTAAATATGGTTCATATGGTATATCTTCTTCCATTTTTTGACTTTCAGCCCATCTGTATCTTTATATTTAAATTGGGTCTCTTGTAGACAGCATAATGTTGTGTATTAGTTTTAAATCTCTGTCTTTTAATTGGGGACATTTAGCCATTTAACTCTGACATAATTTTAATAAAGTTAAAGACTACTATCTTGCTAGCTGTTTTCTGTTTGTTCCTTATATTCTTCTGTTATTTAAAATCTTTGCTTTTTGATTTTTTTAAATTTTCTTTTTACCTCTTATATTGGCTTATTATGTATACTTCTTAGAAATTTTTAGTGGTTACCCTAATTACAATCCACTTTCACACAATGTTATACCACTTCTGGTATATTGAAGGCACCTATAACTTTATACTCCCAATTCCCTCCCATTTTGGGGGCTATTGTTTTCATATATATTATATTTATATAGGCTATGAATCCATAATCTATTGCTACTATTTGTCCCTGATAAAATAAATTCTATTTTACAGTGATTTTTTAAAAAAAGGTAAAACATGTATTCTGCATTTACATATTTTACATTTATTTTACCATTTCTGGAGATCTTCATTTGTTTATGTAGATCCAAGTTTCTGTAGTGTAGCTCTGCTTGTAATGAGTCCTTTATGTTTTGGTTTGTCTAAAAAAGAAAGTATTTTTTTCAATTTGGGAGACTTTTTTTGCATGTATAACTTTGGGTTTGACAGGTTTTTTCTTTCAACCTTTTGAAGATGTCACTCCATTGCTTACTGTCTTGCATGGTTTCTAACAGAGTCAGGTGTCATTCTCCTCTCTGTTTCTCCCTGTGTAATGTGTTTTTACCTTCCCTGGAGGCCTTTCTCTTTTTTATAGGATTCCAGTAGTCTGAAAATGATGTGTCTAGATTTTTTTCCCTTAATTTATTCTGCTTTAGTTTTCTCTGAGGTTCTCCCTTAAGTCTCTGATTTGATATATTTTATTATTTTGGAAGAATTCTCAGCCATTGTTTCTTCTGTCCCATTGTCTCTCTGTCTTTTCCATATAGGATTCTCATCACATACATGTTAGACACTTGATATTGTTGCAGGACTCTGGGATGCACTGTTGTACTTTTTTCCCTTTTTCTTTTCTTTGTATTCAAGTATAGTTAATTCTATCAACTGCTCTTCAATTTCACAGATTCCTACCTAAGCTTTCTTAAATCCACTGATGAATTTGTCAAAGGCTTTCTTCAGCTCTGTTTTCATACTTTTATTTCTAGCATTTTCATTTTATTTTTCCTTATGGCTGCTGAAATTGTCCATATGTTCATGCATGTTGTCTTCCTTTTCCTCTAGACTCTAATATACTCCTCACAGATAGTTTAAATTTCCTTTCTGGGTCGTGTATGTATCTGGTTTTATGGCTTGCTTTGTCTCTCGTCAATGCACTTTCCCCCTGCATTTTTGAGTGTCCCATAATTTTTGACTAAATGTCAGACTTTCTGAATCATACCGCAGAGACTGAGGTAGATAGAATTTATGGCTGGAAGTGAGCATGCCTGTCCTTCAGCTGGGTCATTAGTGTGGAGGGTTGAGTCAGTCTTGGCAGGAGTTGTGCTGGGTTTGGGTTTTGTCTTGCAACTTCAGTGCACCACTGGTTTCTAATCCTCCACCTTTACCTTTTCCTTAGGGTAGGATTGGATTTGTTGGTGGGTAGGTTTTTCTCATTGTTCCCACTCCACCCTCAGCTTTAGCCCTCTCCTGTGTGCCCTGTCTGCCCAAGAGGAGTATGTTTACACTCTCTGTCAGTGCTTGCAAGCCCGATAATGGGAATCAGAGGAAGGTGTTGCCTGTTGTACCAGCCCTGCCTCAGTATTAGTGTCCCTGAGTCTCAGGGGCGGGTTTTCTCAATGGTCCTGCACCTTCCCCAGCATGAGGAGTGTTCTGATGATCTGTACCCAGGATGGTTTCCTGCCTCTCCACCAGTTTTAATTTTTCACACTTCTGTGTGCACCAGATCTCCACCCTGTGCCCTGGGGGTGTCAGGGTATGCAGCTGTTTCTTAGTGGCTTAAGGCATTTTTTTTAATACTTTTAATTTCATACTAAACTTAAAAGTCCAGACTATAAATCATCATAGTAATTGTAAGTCTCTTGGTTTAATTTATGTATCTTTTTCATGCAAACCAATTAACTATGGGATAACAAGAGGGCACCTTGAATATAGGTTGTTGTTTTTTTTTTGTCTTTCTATTTTATTTTATCAACTTTTTAGATAATTTATTATACATGCATGTGGGGTACAACATTGATTTTCAATAATTGTATACAATGTGTGATGGTTAGATCAGGACAGTTAGCTTATTCATCTTTATAATACACAATCCGGTGAAAAGGTCCAGGCTGGGCTTTGTGTCTTTCTGCTGTGGTGGCCATTCTCTTATCTTAAGTAGGTACCACCAAGGGAGGCTCCTCCCAGCCTCAGTCCTAGCTCCCAGTCTTTCTCATGGACGCTGGTGGAGGCCTTTAGAGAGAGCCTGTGAGTCTCTCCAAAGAGCCTCTCATACTAGCCCACCACTGGCCTTAGCAATTCCTCAGAAGTTTCAGATGACATCTTCATACCTGCACATGTGGTGGCCCTGTCTTCCATTTGTTCTGCCACAGAGGAGTCAGTACCCCCAACCTCTCCTTGGAGGCACCCACCCGTCTTTCCTTGGGTTTCAGGTTAGTTCATTCTCTGGGACTTCAACTCTCTGAAGAGTTCAAGGCAGGTTATGAGTTTGTAGGTTCTCTTGCTTTTTCTTAGTGAGAGGTTGGGAGTGATGCTCATTATGGGTTATTGTATTATGAGCAGAAGCCTGAGCTCTTATTTACTTGTCTTTACATTCTGTGAATCTGTTTGTTCATTCATTCATTGAATGAAAATCTATTGAGCATGCACCAGTCCTGGCACAGAGCTTTGTGGTGAAGATTCTACAGACAACCAGGAATGACTTGACCTGCCGTGATGCATTCACAGCCTGCTAAGAAGGCAGATCATACATCTAAGAAAATAAAGAAATAATGAAATGAAGGGGAAATGGTGGTGCCATGAAGGAGGTTAACAAGGTGCCGCAGTAGGGGTCACAGAGGAGCATCTGATGTCAGGCGGGGACTAGTGGGCAGTGGCCTCCTGAAAGAGGTGAAATGGAGCTAACCTCAAAGGCTGAAAGGAAGCTGGGTTTGAAGGGTTGTGGTGGTGGCAGTTTTGGGGGAGGGATTTGGGAGAAAACTTTCCAGACACTGAACCTATCAAAGGAACGCGGGTGGAGATTTCTACGAGAACTGAGAAAAGGCCTTTTAGACTGGAGGGGGAGACCTCCTGGGGTGCATCAGGAAACGTGGGCAGGGCAGGATCTTGCAGTACCTGGAGGCCACTGAAACAAGCTTGAGTTTTACTCTAAGTGCACCGGGCAGCAGCTGGTGGATTGTAGGAGGATTCATTTATCAACTGGGGTCCTAACAGGAAACAGACTGCACGCTCAGGTGGGGTGATTGGGAAGCGTTAATGAAGGTGATGTTTGCAAGGTGTGGGCAAGTTTAAGAAAATATAACCTGGGATGCTGGAGCACCAAGGTCAGCCACAAGGGGGAGGTGTGACCACCTGAGCCTGACCTGGGGCACCAGGGCTGCGAGAGGGAGACTGGCTTGGGGGGACCCAGCAGGGGGCGCCCTCACCTCCTGCCTGGGCCTCCCACTGGGAAACCCCAGAGGAAACCAGCATGGAGAGGAGCCATGGACCAGTTCCCAGACATCGGCTTCTCAGGCACAGGGGAGGTGGAGGACACAGCGTGGAGTGGAGAAGACAGGAAGCTCACAGCACTGAGGGCAGGAACCACAGTGCCCCTTATGAGGGCATGCCACGTGCTTCTCAGGCACAGGGGAGGTGGAGGACACAGCGTGGAGTGGAGAAGACAGGAAGCTCACAGCGCTGAGGGCAGGAACCACAGTGCCCCCTTATGAGGGCATGCCACGTGTGTGCAGGAAGGAGGGCAGGTGTGGTGACAGCCAGAACCACCAGGAGCCCCTGAGCAGGAAGGAGAAGTCCAGGCTGGGCAGTGGCCTGGAGACAGGGATGGGCCTGAGACGTGTTTAAGGTAGAACCAGCAGGACCTGCTGCACAGGAGCTGAGGGCTGAGGCAGTCAGGGGTCACCCGGATTTCGCAGGGGCAGACGTGGGGGAGGTGTGACAGAGCCAGGGCTGAGGGAAGACTCTGGACAATGTTTGGGAGGTCTTAGGTCTGAGGCAACTGGGGGACGCGCAAGTGGAGGTGTTGAGCAGGAAGTCATACTTCTAATCTCTGTATTCTTCTAATAAAAGTGTTCAAACATAATAAGGCGTCTAATGAGAATACCTTTTGAAGTTCATCGAGCTTGCTTTTTGCAACCCAGTACTAATATCAGAGAGGAGGAGACAAACTTGGAGCAGCGTGAAAAAAAATATCAGTCTTCCTTTTCTTGACACCTAGAGTATTGCTTTGAGTCCAGGAAATTTAAAAGTACTCCTCAAAAGCCATAACACTTGAGCTCTGCAGATTCTTTCTCCAGGCTCAATTTGTGTGACGCTGGCTCCACACTTAATATTACCCCTCTCTTGTTCTTTTATGTGTCTCCTCTTACGTTTCCTCTACTAGAATAATGGGTTATAAAGGCAGTAGGATCTTTTCACGGTGAAGACTTGATGTTTCCTCTAAGGAGAGCCCTATGAGCACAGGCCACATCCAGAGGCAGAGAACATTGCATTGTGTTTTGGAAAATAGGAATGCCATTTGATATCTTTAACCCCAGCCTAATTTCTCATGTGCTTTCACTATTTGCTTCAGAGTATTGTCTGCATGATTGTGGAGCTGTCAATTTTGAGGAAATAAATATATGGAACGATGTGTTTGTTGATATTCTACTGGCTGTTTTCAACCTTGAGTTGGGGGAAGTAGAGGCTGTCTTCTCTGTCCTGTCTCGTGCGCTGCCAGTCACGCCACATGTCAGAAAGCACGGCCCTGACAGCAGATCTCCCACCTCCTGCACTGGTACCTAACACCCTGACCCGTGCCAGAGACAGCACAGGCTGTTCACAGGGGCACAGGTGTTTGTTCTTCAGGTAGCTCTTAAAGATTGCTCTTGCTCTGTCTTTGGTTTACATGTATTTCTGTGTTTTTAGATAAAATACTGTTGTGTAAAGCATCGTTTTAGGCCTAAGCAGAACTAGGGGCACAGTCTGTAGAACTGAAACCAGACTTTGTGTGAAATTAGTTGACATGGACAGGGACTGAACCTGTCATCTGTGCCGTATTATCCCTCTCCTCTAAACATCCGATTTAAAAAAAAGCAACAAAAATAATTAGTTACATCTATTATATGCGTATACCCCAGCAGGCAGCAATTACTTTGGTGAAGGGACACAGCTGTGAATTTAAGGGCATTTACTTTGCTTCAATCGATCCTTTACTCCACATGGTGCCTGGGAGATTAAAAATAACCAGAAAGAATTTTTTGACTGGCTGAATATAAAATGTTGGCTGATGTAAATGATGGTGGTGTGGCTATTTCTTTAACTTCATACGTTTGCTTCAATATTGCAGACCCAAGGCCTATTTATCTCCTTCTGGGGCTCTGTGAGCAGTTGTCACCTACTGCCTTCAGGGGAGCAGGGCCGTCTTGACAGTGGGCTCACTCTGAGCAGTTGTGTGCACTCCGGGCCTACTTGACTAATAACAAAATGATTGACGAGGATCTGAGTTCGAAGCAGAAGGCTTTAAACAAACATGTAAATTAATATCAGCATGACCATTAACCAGCATATGAAACTGGAGTAGCATCTAAGGAAATATTAATCCATATAAAAATATCGCCATCCTTTCCATTAATTTCTTACATATGTACATATACATATGTTTATGTGTATATGAGTGCATGTATATAATCTCAATAATTGTAGAATATATTTACACATACCAGGAACTAAAATATTTGTTGAATGAATGGTATCTCTTTGGCGCCTGATAAATGTTTATTGAACTGTTTGAATGGAAACGGAAACACATTTGACAGAGTAATATTGTTTTCTCAGCTCGTGTTTTATGGTAAGGCTACTCTTTGAAAGCACACAGAGCACTTCTGTTTGCTCCTGATTATTAAACACAGCACACTCTGATGATTTTTTTTTTTATTTAAAGGGAGAGTCCTTGGCTTGAGATAAATTTGATACCAAAAGTATGTTTATTTTGCACTGATGACACATGAGAGTCATCGGGACATTTAGTAACAGCCTGTGATCTAGCTCACAGACTATTGTAAAAGTACAAATATTTTTATGTTTAACTTAATATTTTAGAGTGTCATTGACACTAATAAAATCCCACCTGCATTGAGAATTAATGTAATATAATGGAATTAAATATTTATTTTGTAAATGCATGGTTTTTTATATATTATATAATTGCCAGTGTTTGGATAATTAAGACTTAACAGAAACCATGATTAGACTTATGATGTATTATTGGTGATTTACTTGGTCTCTAAAGTAGGTTATTAAATGCTTGGCTCATGAATATATTTCATGTGTTGGTGCTTTTTTGGGATTCAAATTCAACATGAGGATACACAAAATAAATGCAACTTTTTAAGAAGGGAGACATTTGAAGAGGAGTGATAAGATTATAAATAAACCATAATGTCTCAGATTTATTGGATCTGGCTCATTCTTTATAGTTCAGATGCTAGGATCATAAGGTTATTAACTCGTGTGTAAAAATAAAAATCTAGCTACCACCTCAAGAGTCATCTAGTTTTAGCTACAGTCTTATAGTTTAGTGAATCTGTTCCATCAGTAATATTCACCTTGTTGATTTCTAGGATGACGGAATCACATAGGAAATTAGTTTTCAAGTTCTTAGAGTCATGATTTAAGATGAATTATTATAGTTCTGTCAAAATGTGTATTTCCTTTTCTGATCCAGAAGTGTTACAAGATTTGAATTTTCAAAACATACAGATATACTAGAAGGCTGTGACTAAAGATTTACAATTTAGGTAATCCCTCAGAGAACACTCTAGCATTTCAGAGATTGAAAACTACAGATCATTTAAAGAAAAAATGCATTCCGTCTTAGGCCAGGTGCATTTTGTTTTAAGTTATTATTAACCAGAATGCTGAAAACATCTCATTTCAAGAATGTCATGCAAGAAATGTAAGAGGGTCATCAGTTATTTATGGTAATGACTTGAAAGCAGAAGGCGGTTCTTACTGCCCCGACCTGACCTCGTGTTCTGATCTGTAGTTGGCCCTGCATATCCACGGATTCAACCATCTGTGGGTCGAAGTGTAGTTAGGCCTATGATGGTTGCGTCTGTACTGAACATGCACAGACTTTTTTTCATTGTCATTATTCTCTGCGCAATACAGTATCACAACTATTTACACAGCATTTACATTGTATTAGATGTGATAAGTGATCTAGAGATGATTTAAAGGGTATGGAAGGATGTGTGTAATAGGTCATATGCAAATACTACACCATTTTATATTAGAGACTTGAGCATTTGTGGATTTTGGTATTGGCTTGAGGAAGAGGGGTGTCCTGGAACCAATCCCCGTGGATACCTAGGGACGACTGTACTGGGAGCCCAAGGAGATGACATGGGACCGGGGTGCCAGGTGGAAGGTGCCAGTCCTGCCCACTGCTGCATGCACACCTGCTCCTGTCCCTCCTCTGTCTCCTCCTGCAATGGCCCCTTGCTTCATCTTTCCACTCCAAATCCTGATCAGTATGCAAGGTGCAATTCAGTTGTCTTCATTCTATCACACCTTACCGACCTGCAGCTCTCTCTCTCTTAACTAATAACAACAATTATCTTTCACCTATTACTGGAAAATGCACAAAAGTTTTTACACAGAACTCATATTACTGACATCACTAAAATGTTTATAGATTAGATTTCATCTCTTTTAGGTGAGGAAACCCAGGTTTCAGGAAGTTAAATGATATTTCTGTAGGATATCAATATTCACATTTTATTCACTGCTTATGGATGAAATAGTCTTCCTCTTGACAAAATATAATTTTAAAGTAATTATAATGTCCCAATCTTTTATCCCAATTCTGTGCTACTGAATTGAAAACATGACTGCTAATGCTTTGAGAAGTCTTCTAAGTCACCAAATAAAAACTAAATACACAACATTTAGGATTTATGTATAATCTAATAATACCCAATTAGAAAATGATTAGGTAAAAATAATTCAATTTATAGAATCTACAAAATTACAAAGTTTTTAAGAAATAATCTTCATAATAAATGTGCATTACCTTTACAAAGAAAATAATAAAATTGTCTCAACATACTTGTTGTCCTAAAAGAACCCTTGAATGGATAAAGAGCTGTAGCACCCTGCTGTGGAGAAACCCAGGCTCTGCACCCTTCCCTGAACAGCCCAGGAAGTAACCGCTTTCAAAGAACCATTGTGTATCTTCTTTCTCACCCTCCCCATCCTCACTGCAAGCTGACAGGCTTGTTTCCCATCCTATTTCACTAGAAAGTTTTGAGCAATCCGAAGAGCTTCCACCACCATATGCATGTACCTACACTTCCATGCAACGTCTTCCTTCTAGGCTCTGCACCCTTCCCTGAACAGCCCAGGAAGTAACCGCTTTCAAAGAACCATTGTGTATGTTCTTTCTCACCCTCCCCATCCTCACTGCAAGCTGACAGGCTTGTTTCCCATCCTATTTCACTAGAAAGTTTTGAGCAATTCGAAGAGCTTCCACCACCATATGCATGTACCTACACTTCCATGCAACGTCTTCCTTCCTTTAGTGAACTAGGACTTGCCTGTGGGTCTCCAGTCTCGAGCCAGCTTCTCTTGAACACCAGTTATCAAGTATTCTCAGTGAACAAAGGTGTGCTCCAGTGGTTTTTCCCTTTCCTGCATCCTAAAAATGTCTTTCAGCACACTTTATGTGCTATATCTTCCATCATAAAATGCAACACTCCTGCCCCATTTCTCGTAAATTATCATCCCTTTCCGCTCTTTACATTTATAACAAAATTACTTGAAAGAGTTGTCTTCGTTCCTTGCTCTCAGTTTTCCCTGGTCCGCATGCCAGTCTTGCGTAGATGAGGTTAGTAAGGAAGTAAGAGGAACCCAAGCAGAGCAGAGGTCCTCAGAGGCAGCCCATTTGGCTGGAACTACTTTTGTTAAGGTCACCTTGTCGAGGTCCCCAGTAACCTCCATGTCACTATATCCAGCAGTCAGCCCTCAGCCCTCCTTTTACCTGCAGTGCACAGTGGATTCCTTTCTCCCTTTAAAACTTGGATAGCTGTGATTATACACAGATTTAAAACTTTTGTAAGTCTTAGAAGAAAACTCAGACACATCCAATAAAGAACTCTAAAAACAAACTACTAGTTGGGAAAAGTACTTGAAACATACCTGAGGGGCAAAAGGTGAATGTTCTTGACACACAGAGAGCTTTTTCTGTATACAAAAAGATCGAAACCCCAAAGGAAAAATAGACAAAAACATGAATGTAAAATTCACAGAACGAATAATACTTGAAAAATATTCAAGTTCAGTCTCACTGGTAATAAATAAATTCAAACTAACCCATCAGGGATATGACAATTTCAAAACTGTAAGAAAGAATTATAACGCAGAACACAGGAGCTGTTTGCATATACCGCCGACGGAGTATGGGTTGCTACACACACAGAGAAGGGATTTGGCCATTTTTCCTTAAGTCATAAAATGTGTATTTTTTGACACATCATATCCACATCTGGCAAACTATCCTAAGAACATAATTACATAAATATGCAAAATATGTAACTGAGTCTTCATAGAAGCATTTCGTAGAGAAATGCTAGATTAAAAAAGTGGTGGACTATGGGCGCAACACCGAGGTTTGCGATCCCGTTGCCGGTCCCGGTCCGGTACGGGCGCGACACTGAGGGTTGCGGTCCATTGCCGGACACAAAAAAAGACAAAAAGAAAAAAAAAAAAAAAGTGGTGGACTAATGGGTGCAAAACTGTGCTCTCTAGCCTAAGTGAATCATTGCACAGTACATGCATGAGTTGAAACAACACACTGTAGCCCACAAAAATAAATATAAATTTAAAAAATGTCTATGGTACATTAGTAAAAATTATGATATGAATATTTATTAACATCCTAATTTTGATATGTGATTACAGACTAATATGTGTAGTTCAATCTCATTTTTGTTCTTTATCTTTGGAAAAAAAGATAGAAGGATACATATCCAGAAAACAAAAGGAATGACCTATGGGTGTGGGTTGGTTTTCCCCTTCATCTGAATCTTTCACGTTTTCTTTAATGACGATATATACTATGAAGATAAAATAATAGAAAAAATATAATATTCTTATTTGTTAAGGAAATTGTATAATTAAAACTCTAAGCTTAAATCCAAGCTGAAAATATGTGTGATTTTATTCACTAAGGACACACAAGATGATTGAAATCTAATGAGTTGCTGGGGAATAATCATCTCTGGCGGCAGGTGGGCATTCACAGTGCCCACTCTCAGACTTTCTCTGGGTCTTCATAATGGTGCTATGGTAAATTTTAAAGATTTTCATGAAATACTTTAATAGCCAAAGTGTTTACACACACACACGTACATATATATGTACATATACATATATGAATATACACACAAATGTACTTATATTTGCATGCTTGCTTATACAGGAATTAACACACGATGGTAAATTTTAAAGATTTTCATGAAATACTTTAATAGCCAAAGTGTTTACACACACACACATACATATATATGTACATATACATATATGAATATACACACAAATGTACTTATATTTGCATGCTTGCTTATACAGGAATTAACACACGCACGCACATTCATACGTCTTTGAGCCTTCTTGCATATCCCTGATATTTGGTTTACAGACTTACTGTGTGAGTTTTCCAAAGTTATTTTTTTAAATGAATTTTAAGAGAAGTTAAAAAGAAAATCGCTTGTGTTAAAAGCCAAGCATTTCAGACAGTATTTGGGGGAGGCAGCAGCAGATTCCTGCAGCAGCCCGCGCTGCGTGAGCAGCCGCAAGTGTCTCTGGCACCTCCGGCTGGTTGTTACTGTGGAAACAGCCCTTGCTTGGTGGAAAGTGGGATAGGGCACCCGAATCATTGTGCTTGGCTTCCCCTCTTTCCCTGCAACAATGTCAACCCCTTGCCTCCATGGATTCTGACATCTTAAAGAAACTGTACCAAAAAAATATTGACATGGAGCACATGCTACGATCAGGACACACAGACTCGAAGACATAAAAGCGTGTGAGACGAGGTGAGATTGAGAGACAGTGCCTGGCAGTGTCTCATGCTGGTCCCAGGTCATTGAGTGAGAATAAAGCAGTGTGTGTGCTTGGAGGGCAGGCTCCTTGATAGTTCCTGGATGGAGGTAGCTTCGGCCTCCCTCATCACTGGAAGGTGACCAGCCTCTGGGAACTGGGCACCGTGGGAAGGAGGCAGTAGCCATGGTACAGGCTTCTCCCAGTGGTTTTTGAGTGATAGTTCTAGTCCATGACAGTGAAAGGAAAGTTTATCCTTCAAGGTGTCTTAAAAGGGTGGTGTGGCAACAGCATGGACACGGTTATTTAGGAAAGCATCATGACCCCTGAAAACAGTGTCACTGAAACCAGACAGCTGTGCACCTATGCATAGTCTCTGGACTCCACACACACCCCTTCTCTTCCAGACCCTCACCACCAAGTGCCTGCCCACCTCTGGCACCACGTGCCACAGGCTGTTCCCGCCACCTGGGATGCACACCCTCTCCTCCCCACTGCTGCGTCTGGGTCCTGCAGGTCATGCCAGTTGTTTTCTTAGAGATGACCTCCCCCACCATCACCACCAACACACACAGACGTGAAGGACCACGTTCACATCCCCATGCTTTCTGTGGCCGTAGCACACTAGGCCTCATCATGGATATAAAACTTAAGTCTTTGCTAATCATGTGTTTAAGGAAAGTCTCTCCTTCCTGTCCAGAAGCTTTGTGAAGGCGGAAGCAGCCTCTCTTTTACCACCCAGAGCTGGACAGAGTCTGACACAGCTGGCCTCAAATAAGGTGGCCCGGTGATGAGATGTATAGGATGCTCTTTGTGCACACAGCCCCAAGCAGCACATTTGTTTTGTTCAATATCAAAGAGTTCATTCCCTATGAAGTCAATACTTTCATCCACGTTTTCCCAATGAGACATTTAAAATGTCTTGCCTGGGGTCCCAGTGCTGGGAGAAAATAAAGATTATTCCACTTCTGGTGAGAATAACCCATCCAACATGAAACCATTTAAAAATTGATTTTCATCTTTTATTTCAGAAGTGAAATATGTCCCCTTATGTAACGAGTTTAGACTTGTTTATCTAGAAATATTTTTGTTGGAAAACTCCGAGTGGTGTAGATGAAAACTTGTGTATACAAAACACACACTATTAAAAAGGCTTTTTAGTATTGGGGTTCCTACAAAAAGAAGAAAATAAACAAGATATCAATCACAAGAGAGCCCATAGTTCCCTAAATGTAGTCCAGATGGTCTTACCAGGATTTCCGTGTATGAGCTTGTGGGATCACCGAATCCCTCCACCCCCAGGTCCTGTGGGGAATCCATGGGTTCCCTACCTGTGTTCTCCTGCTTAGCTTTCCCTTGGAATTTCTACTTCCACTAAATTTAAAATTTTACTCTATCAAGCCCACACTTCATAGTGGCTTTTTAATTTTTTTACTCAATGGTTTAGGGGGGTGTGGAGACAGTATAGCACAGAACACTAGAGGAACACATTGAGAGTGGAAGTTAGGTGCCCTAAAGTGCCATGGCCTGCTCACCAAGGGGAACGTCCCTCAAGCTCCCCTTCCTCACAAGGCTAATATCCTGAGTATCTTCTTCCCTAGATCCCATTTCATCCATAATCCCAAAGCCCCTCTTCAGTGCCTAGCCCACAGTGCCAGGCGTCCTGATATCCACCCTAGATTCATCTGTGGGCCAGACCCACTTATGAAACCCCAAAGGGCCCATGAATGAGCTTCCCCTAAAGAGTCATTTGTTCCGAATCCCCAAAAGGCACCTGGAAATTGCGTTAATGTGAGCTGGATCAAATAGTCAGGCCCGGCCTGCTCCCCAGCTGGCCATTTCTTTAAGAAAAATGAGGAGAGCACTGACTCTCCTGCCCTGCCCAGAGCTGACTCCTGGGCTCCTCTCCCTAACCATCATTTCCACCACGAAGCATACACCTTAGGTTTCTTTGGATGACCCCCTTCAGAGCAGACTTTCCAAAATTACCCCTCTGAGTGTCTGAAGCCCATTAACAGAGTTCTATGAGGCACATATGGTGACATGTTAAGGACAGGAGCTCCCATTGGGTGGCTTCACTGGGCACACTCACCCATCCAGGGGCTAACTTTCTATATTATTGATATTTATCTCATCTCCACTGAACTTCCTGTGTGTGCCAGGCTCTTTGGTAGACCCTGAGCTCTGCCTTGAAAGAGCACACATGCCACGGGAGATGCCATGTTATGCAGTGTGACATGTGATGGAGGGGGACGATGAGAAATGCCAGCGCCCCCAACACAAGAAGCCGTCTACTCCTCAGCAGCACCGTTCAAGTTCCAGCATTGGACTTGGGTTTTGAGAGCGATTTTGGAAATCTTTGACCAGGTTGAAAGCGCATGGGGGAAGATAGAGAGGGACTCTCCCAGGATGGAGGTGGGAAAGACACATAACCTGGGAAAGACACATAACACTGTGGCTGCAGGAGGTGGCGTAGACCAGTGATATGATTGCAAGGTATAGAGAGGGACTCTCCCAGGATGGAGGTGGGAAAGACACATAACCTGGGAAAGACACATAACGCTGTGGCTGCAGGAGGTGGCGTAGACCAGTGATATGATTGCAAGGTACACCAGAATGGCAGGCTGTGAACAGGTTTTAAAAACTCTGCAATGTCATGCCAAGGGATTTGGAATTTTGTGCATTAGCCTTGGTTAATCATCCAATCTAATTTTTTTTTTTAAAGTAATGTGGTCACATTTATGTAGTTTTGCAGTGTGGAATTTAGATGAAAGAAAGTTAAGAATAGTACCTGGGAGCTCAGTGGGGAAATGACTATAATAAGCCATCAGAATATGAAGAAGGTATTAAGCAGAGAAAGACCATAGGGTTTGGGAAAGGGAGCCAGAAGCAATGCATATTTGGGGAATTGAGACATTGAATTGCCAAATATTGTTGACCAGTCAGATACGTGAAGAACTCTCAAACTCCTAAATTAACCGCCAGGAGGAGGGTGGTGCCGTTAATGGAGATTTGCATACAGACAAAGGTGATGGCATAGTTTGCATGGTTCAGTTTTTCAGATTGGGGCAGTGCTGAGGTGTTGCAATGTAACCTAAGGAGGAGACGCTGTAGGTCTGGAAATCAAGAGGGTGAGCTGCCGCGGCAGGTGAGGGCTCCGCAGCACAGTCAATGGTGTTGCTGTGGCTGTGGTGCGATCCCCTCAGGAGTGAGGACGCAGTGAGGAGCCAGGAGGTCCGAGGTCACACCTTGTTCATGGCAGGCGTCCTTGTGCCAAGCCAGGCCTCCTGGCTATGGGGAGAGAGCCCATGGTCTCATCAGTAAGTTAATCAGAGTGATGATGCCAAGAGATTGTAAACCACTGATGTCAGTTTCAGGGAAGGAGACAGCACTGAAGAAAGGAGGGCAAACTACAGCCATGGGTGTAGGAGGAAAGCCAGGGGTTAGCACGGATCTGGAAGTCAAGGAGGGAAGAGACGAAAGACCATAGGGTTTGGGAAAGGGAGCCAGAAGCAATGCATATTTGGGGAATTGAGACATTGAATTGCCAAATATTGTTGACCAGTCAGATACGTGAAGAACTCTCAAACTCCTAAATTAACCGCCAGGAGGAGGGTGGTGCCGTTAATGGAGATTTGCATACAGACAAAGGTGATGGCATAGTTTGCATGGTTCAGTTTTTCAGATTGGGGCAGTGCTGAGGTGTTGCAATGTAACCTAAGGAGGAGACGCTGTAGGTCTGGAAATCAAGAGGGTGAGCTGCCGCGGCAGGTGAGGGCTCCGCAGCACAGTCAATGGTGTTGCTGTGGCTGTGGTGCGATCCCCTCAGGAGTGAGGACGCAGTGAGGAGCCAGGAGGTCCGAGGTCACACCTTGTTCATGGCAGGCGTCCTTGTGCCAAGCCAGGCCTCCTGGCTATGGGGAGAGAGCCCATGGTCTCATCAGTGAGTTAATCAGAGTGATGATGCCAAGAGATTGTAAACCACTGATGTCAGTTTCGGGGAAGGAGACAGCACTGAAGAAAGGAGGGCAAACTACAGCCATGGGTGTAGGAGGAAAGCCAGGGGTTAGCACGGATCTGGAAGTCAAGGACGGAAGAGACTCCCAAGAAAGGATGGGTCCAGCTCATCCAAGAGCAGTCCGTGAGGGTGCTGGTGGCCTTTGNCCCAAGAAAGGATGGGTCCAGCTCATCCAAGAGCAGTCCGTGAGGGTGCTGGTGGCCTTTGGGAAGGGTCTCATCAGAGCTCAGGGGGTGGCAGCTGTGCTGTGCCCTGAGTGGGGCAATGACCAGTGAGAGGCAGTGAGCACATGCCAGTCCTTCAAGGAGACAGCAGTGGAGTGAAGAGGGTGTCCAGCGGGGTGGGCCCTCAATGCTCTGACTGACTGGGAGGATCTGAAAATGGATGCAAGCACGGGTGCATGGAGGGATGAAGAGCTGGTGGAGCTCAGCTCCTGAGGCCACAAGCAATGGCGTCTGCAGCGCGGGGTTAGAGAAGGGGCCTTTCCCTTCTGCGCAGCCCCAGAAGACATGAAGATGGTGGGCGTGCAGACTGGGGATGGAGGTAGTGGATTTCAGGGGACTGGTCCTTGCTGTCTTCCATTTTCTTAGGGGAGAGAGAGGGTCATGAATGGACAGCAATGGGCTGATGGTGGAGCCAGGAGCTTAAGGAGCTGGATTAGCGGATACAACAACTGCTCTGAAACATGAAAAATAATGCCCATTCATCCCAAGCAAAAAGAGAAAGTCTTCGATCTCAAGCATCCCTGGTCCAGGGGAAAGCAGGTTGAGGCAGAAGGAAACTGGGTGCAATAAATGCAAATCTAAACCCATAAGCCCAGCAGCAGCCCTTCTGCTGTCCAAGCAGGAGATCGGAGGAGGCTCTTCTGGAAAAGTCAGTCTGCACAGAGGAAAGGCCCACACTCCCTCCCGCTCTCTCCTGCTATGTACAACCTCAGCAGTCCACTGTGGGCACCCAGGGGTGCTGGGCGAGGAGGTGGACAGGAGGCCTCTGAGCTCTAGCTGGCACTGCACACACTAAGGAGATCACCTGCTTCAGCCGGCTGTCCTTGAGGACGAGGTGCCTTTTTCTAATCTTTCAATCGGTCCACCGAAAGGGAACAAGTGCCTCCAGCTGCTGTCCTCCCTCCAGCTCAGGCCCCTGCAATTCAGTCTCAC
>NW_007726614.1:779982-782167 GCF_000696425.1 Galeopterus variegatus
GGAACAAGTGCCTCCAGCTGCTGTCCTCCCTCCAGCTCAGGCCCCTGCAATTCAGTCTCACCAGGGCAGGGTGATCCTACTAAACCCCAAGTGTGATCAGATCACTCTCCTGCTTAGATCACTTCCATAGATCCCCAAGGCTCTGATAACATCTAAACTCGTGGCCAAAGCTTATGAATCTGTAAGTGCTTTGGCTTTTCCTTATCTCTCTGCCCTCAACTTTGCACCTTCCATCCTGCCACATGCTCACCTGTGCTCTGCTTTTCAGTCTTTGCATGTGAGTTTGAGCTTCTTGTAGTGTTTCCCCTGCTATTCAGAACTAAGACAGGTGCCTCTTACATGTGCTCAAATTTCACCCACCTTAACCCAACCTAATGATTGAGGCCTGGATCCTGTTTTGAAGTGCTGCCCCAGGCCTGGCTGATGGTGGACCTCAGAGGCATGGGGAGGTGGATGATCCAATTAGTGTTAGTCCTTACTGACGGGGAGATGCTGGGAGCTCCACTGTAAAGTCACAGTGAGGACCTGGTCATCACTCTGATAGGTTTCCAGTGAAGTGTGAATTGCCTGCAGAGCTACCCAGGTGTCAAGTAACAGAACTCAACAGGGTGTTAAGAACAAGAAAAAGAAAGACACAGACTTCATTTTGATTAGCTGTACTTGTAGCTTTGACTAAACTGTGGTCAGCGGGATGGGCGTGGGTGGGAGGGTTGGTGCCACAGTATCTGGGAGGACACTGGGCTCCCGTCCTCCACTGCTCCCCATCCTGAGGCCCAGCCGTGTGCCCCTCAGGGAATTATCCAGGTGTTCCTCATCTCTGCTGTCACTTTGTGTTTACTGTTTCTTGCACAAATCTTCCCCCTTCGAAGATAAAACAAAACTCGGGCAAACCCATCTTTACTTTCCTGGGGCCGGTCTTTTGTGGGGTCTAGTCTGTAAGCCGTGTTGGGCACATACACATACACGGTAGCCCCAACCACCCTGCGTCTCACCTGCGAGAGGTCTGGGTCTGAATTCTCTCATGAATGTGGCCTCCATAAAAGGAGATAGATCGTAGGAACTCGTACCCCTTCTTCATCATGTGCCAGGAAACTCCTGTGTCTGTGTCGGGAATCTCAATCATCAGCTCAACAAAGTCATTTGTTTAGAAGATTCTAGACTCTATGGGCCGAGCCCGTGGCACACTCGGGAGAGTGCGGCGCTGGGAGTGCAGCAGCGCTCCCGCCGCGGGTTCGGATTCTATATAGGGATGACCGGTGCGCTCACAGCACTCATTGGCTGAGCGCGGTGCGGCCGGTCTCAAAAAAAAAGGACAAAAAAAAAAAAGAAGAAGATTCTAGAATCTATTCCCATGAACTCTGAAGATAGGATAAATTACTTTTGGAAATTCATGAAAAAGTTTTCATTTCTTTAGTTTAGGAATAGATTTGGAGGCATTTCCAATGAATTATTTAGCCAGTTAGTGGATAGTTTTCACTCATGTTAGAAAAAGTAGTAATCACATAGAAGATGACTGAATTTATAAAAATAATTTTCTTTCATGCCTACCAAAACATTCTCATTCTCTGTAGGGCAGCCTGTAGTAAGTGCCTTGCATCCCGGGAGGGCACTGAAGGGTTGTGGCTTCTGTTGACACCCAGAGACAGAGTCCAAGATTGAAATGGGGATGATCTTTAAAATTTAAAAATCAAAGGTTAGAACTATCTGAGGTTGTGCTAGTAGACTTTACTTTTGCAATTTTTTATTAAATATATAATTTTGAGGGCAAAAAAAATCCCCATGCAAAATAGCATGCTTTTAAAGGAGAAGAAATAAAATCATTATGGTATAGATAATGACAACCTAAAAGTCACTTTTTCAGTGCATTCATATGTTGATGCACTGAAAATCAATATATAGATAGATGAGATCTCAACCAAAATACACATATCAGTATGGGGAGGTTAATCACATATCACTGACATTAATATGGAAGATACACAAGCAACAATAACCAGAGAAGTTATATAACACAGATCCATAGACAGTTACTTGAATTTTTGTGATATTAGAATGTGTGAAAGTTATAATAATTAACAATTAGGCTACTGGAATAAAAATAGACAGATGGATAGAACAGAAATAGTCACAAGTATATACGTGTCATTTCAAATCAGTGGGAAATGAATTTGAGCCTTCAAAAAAA
>NW_007726614.1:782313-797358 GCF_000696425.1 Galeopterus variegatus
GTGAAGGCATGCAGAACCCATCCCCAAAGCATAACGAGGAATTATTAAACTAACACCTATTAACAAACACCTGTGCAATTTGTGTGATGAGAGAAAACTTAAAAATGGGAGAAGTACTGGCAAGGTCAGAGAGCAAATGAAAGTCTTATACAATGCTTTTGTTAATCACATATCACTGACATTAATATGGAAGATACACAAGCAACAATAACCAGAGAAGTTATATAACACAGATCCATAGACAGTTACTTGAATTTTTGTGATATTAGAATGTGTGAAAGTTATAATAATTAACAATTAGGCTACTGGAATAAAAATAGACAGATGGATAGAACAGAAATAGTCACAAGTATATACGTGTCATTTCAAATCAGTGGGAAATGAATTTGAGCCTTCAAAAAAAGTGTTAGCTAACCATTTGGGAATAAAAACAGGAAATTACAGTTTCCAGTGTCCGTATTTCTGTTTAGGTGGCTTCATAATCTAAATTTCTTCACACATTTCTCCATAAACATTCATGTCAATAAGGAAAGCAAGTGAAGGCATGCAGAACCCATCCCCAAAGCATAACGAGGAATTATTAAACTAACACCTATTGACAAACACCTGTGCAATTTGTGTGATGAGAGAAAACTTAAAAATGGGAGAAGTACTGGCAAGGTCAGAGAGCAAATGAAAGTCTTATACAATGCTTTCGATAGTGTAAATTGGTTCAATTGCTTGGGAAACGTTAAGGTATCTACTGTAGTGCAACACATGTGTAGCCTATGACCCAGGAATTTCATCCTTCAGTTTATATTCAACATCGGTGTGCAGACATACTCATCAAAAGATATGTACCATGGGCCGGCCTGGTGGCGCACTGGAGAGTGCACCGCTTGGGAGTGTGGTGGCGCTCCCGCCGAGGGTTCGGATCCCATGTGGAGACCGGTTCCCGCTCACTGGCTGAGCACGGTGCGGGCGCAACACTGAGGGTTGTGATCCCGTTACTGGTCAGTAAAAAAGACAAAAAGGGGAAAAAAAAAAAAAAAAAAAGATATGTACCAGAATGTTCACAGCAGCATTTGTGGTGATAGTTCAAATCAGGAAACTACCCACATGTCCAGTAGGAGAAGAATGATTAAATAAATTGTGGTATGTTTACACAGTGGGTCAGCAGTGAGAATGAAGACACCACGACGACTACACGCAGTGATATGGATAAATCCTACAAATTCAGTGGCGATCCAAAAAAGCCAAACAATAAAGGACACATGGCGTATTATTTCATTTATACACTCTTTAACAACAGCCAAAATTAATTTGGCATTTGAAGTCAGACAGTGGTTACTTTGTGGTGTGGCTGCTGGGGGGGAGGTGTACAAGGACGGGTTTCTAGGATGCTTGAAATATTTTGGTTCTTGTTTTGAATTCTGATTGTACAACTGTGTTCACTTTGTGAAATCCATCATGCTGTGCCATTGGAAATTTTGAACTCTTAATAAAATGTCCACAATTGGGAGGAGAAGAGAGAAAAGGAAAAATAAAATGAGCTCCTATATCGTTGCTTAGATAGAAAAGGGAGCCAAAGAATATAATTTAAAGCTGACAAAGCACATGGTGCATACCTGGTAAGGAAAGCAAGGACCAAAGGCACTAAAAATATAGTACATATATATTGAGATAAATAGATAGAAGGAGGTATAAATACAGGTATAGATACAGATGTTACTTAGTACTAAAAACAAAAACATGAAAAACACAAATCTTTCTACATACAAAGAAATATAGTGAAAAATCAAGGGGAAGTTTAGATAGAGGAAAAAACACAGTAAATACAATGTAATATGTATAGTAAAATTAATATAAGCTGTTTTTAACCTTTCAGTCATATCAACAAATGTCAATGATCCTAAACCACTTATAAAAGAAAAAAGTTCATATTGGCTCACAAAGTAAAACTTAACTCTGTGCTTTTTACAAGAGACTCCAAGAAAGGCTGAAAAAGGAGGAACTCTCAGTTGTCTCCTGTGCTGAGTCCCTTTGACATGCCCCATCACTGTGAGATTTTGGGCTGTTTTTATGCATTTACTTACACTACAAGAGTCTCAAAGCTTATCTTGTATATTTCCTGCCCTGGTTGTAGGATTGGCTCTTTCTTAAGTAGAATCAAAGCTGGAACAACTTGAACACCAAATAAAATAAAATAAGGTAGTATTGGATTATAATCCACAGGATGAAATAAATATTGATGAGCCCACACCGATATAAATGAATGATTTAATGCATAACGGGGAGAATGGTCAAATCTGCCCTGCAGAAGAATTGTAAATATTTTATGTGGATACTTTACTTTTAAGGAAGGAGGGCATGACTGCTCACCCCTTATGTGTGGGCTGCACAGGACAACTTCCTGCCGAAGAGCAGAGTGTCGAAAGTGTAGGGAAAGGGTAACTTACAGTAGAGACACCTGACAAACACGACGTCAGATGGGTGACCGAGGTCAACATCATGGTAAGTCATGTGGAGAGCATGTTTCCATGATATGATGTGATGAGAAGGGCATGTCACCTCTGTGGTCTTCCTCCCCAGACACAATATCCCAGTTAAATAATTAGAAAAACACCAGACAGATTTCAATAGAGGTGTCGACATTCTATAAAATACCTTATTAGTGCTTTAAAGTCTGAGAAATTGTCAGAGCCGAGAGAACTATGAGATCCTAATGGGGTCCTAGAACAGGAAAGAGACATGAGGTGAAAACTAAGGAAATCTGAATAAACTATGGCCTTTAATAAATCATAGTATATGAATACTGGCTTATTAAATGTAAGTCATATACCATACTAATGTAATATGTTAATAATAGGAGAAAGTGGGTACAAGGTATGTGAGGACTCTGTACTATTTTGGCATTTTTTCTATAAATATACAACTGTTCTAAAAATTAGTCGATTAAAATTTTTAAAAAGGAGAGGAGGCAAAGGTACACCAGTTAAATGCAAATAATGAAAAAGGAGGGGATATCATCAGGGTATCAGATGAGGCAGAATAACAGAAAAATCACCTTGCAAAAACTCAAGGAGACACATAGACAGAAATGGACTTGCAATTTAAGCCTTTCACTCCACCCACCAGCCAAGACAAGGCAAGGCTACAAAAAATAAGATAAAATGAAATGAACAAACAAATAAATAAAAGAAAAATCAAAGATATTGAACATCTGGGGCCGGCCCGGTGGCACACTCAGTAGAGTGCGGCACTTGGTCCCGCCGAGGGTTCGGATCCCATATAGAGACCGGTCCGCTCACTGGTTGAGTGCGGTGCAGGCGCGACACCGAGGGTTGCGATCCCGTTGCTGGTCGCTGTATGGACGCGACACCGAGGGTTGTGATCCCGTTACCGGTCACGAAAAAAGACAAAAAAAGGAAAAAAAAAAAAGATATTCAACATCTGAACCAAATAATCAATCAAGTAGATCTTAGAGTTCCAAATTAAATGTGGCACCCAGTAATAGAAACCATATCTTTATCTGAAGTAGGTCATTAATAAAAATTACCTAGGTGTTCCTTTGTATGTTGTTTTGATTTTTATTCCTACATGTACTTATTCGAAAATAAAATTAAAAAGGCATACCCAAACCTTCAAATTAACCAAAATTTATGTAATACGGATAACTACATAGAAAGAAAAATTGATACAAGTATCTTCTGAACACAGGACCCTGATTATACAATCTTTATGGAAAATTTCTAAGAATAAAGAGATCTCAAACACATCGTAGACTTCACTTGGACTGTTTTGGCAATGGTATTGATACAGTAATTCTAAAGATTCCATTTATAGTGTGTCTTGGGGGACGATAAATATACTGGTGATGTTAGGAACCAGGGCTAATATATGTTTGACTTGAGCAAGATAAACGAGGAAGTGTTGGGTTCAACTTGGAGGAATCAATGAAATCACAATTTATGATACATATTAACATATGTATTTCTTAGCTGTGGACACAAAAAGTGACACTTCCCCCCCAAAAAAATGCACCCTGGAGTAATGGTCACATGTAGTACCCAGTTCCTGGGATTAAATATTCTTCCCTTTAATGACACCAGGATCTTTGGAGACGTTCTTGATTCTAGGTCTGAAGTGGAAAAGTATTGTTTAAAAATGATCATCACGTGCTTAATCAATAAGCAGAAGTGTGTGTCTGAAGTGTGTAGATAGTCCAGTTAGTCGAGAGATTTAACAGTTGAAATGATGGTGCGGGTTTCATGAAATTTTACTTTAATGGATGTTCTTACAGGTGACTTTCAGCATCTTCCCCCCCATCCCCCACAAATAATAGCTACATTTTAAGGAAAATCTTTTTTTAAAAAAATAAACACTGACATTTTCTTCCCTTATTGGACTTCCCGCTGAGGTTCCCGACGTGATGTTTCATTTAGTGCTTGTTCTGCTGTCTGCTTCCATGTGGAGACAGAGGAGCGGACACGCCGATGCCGGGCTGGGCTGGTTCCCTTGGAGTCCTGACCGTACACGCACAATGTGAACTCGAGGGAGACACTTCAACATGCAGAAGAATTTCAATAGGTTAACAGCCCCAAAGCATAAGATGGCAAGTTATTCAATGAAAGAAATTACTTCATTAAGATACTGATGCATTTTAGTTAGAATCCTGGATCTTTTTTAATGTCAAACTAAAGTTACTTTTTTTAATAGTGTGATCTGGGTTGGGAAGAAATTGAGTAGTTATTGGTATAGAATAAAAATATGAAGATAATTTTTAGGAAACTCAGTAGCTGGTGAGCGACCTTGAGGGGCGATAATGATATAAAAGCAGATGTTTGCACCCTCCCTGCCAGAAGAGAACGAGATCACCCCCCTCCAATAATGAAATAACTTCAAATTCTCTTCTAAAGGGGAAAAGAAATGGTGCCAGGGGAAGGTGGGCATAGACCACCATTGGAGAGAGGGGACCCACTCACCTGTGCACACATCTGCAGCCTCAGTTGGCCGGAAGTCCGGGTGGCATGAGCCAGGAGCACAGCCTGCAGTGTCCATGCTTCTGTGGCTCCTGTGCTTTCTCCTCTTGCCCCCAGGACAGCTCCACTCGCAGGAGGACTCACAGAGCAAGGCCACACCCTAGTCAGGGGTCTTTGACACCTGGTCTTCACCGAGATGCAGGGTCCCCTTCCTAATTGGGAGGTGCTCTCCTCAATAGATGGGCACTGTGAACACGGCTGACGCACTGGGAAGGAAGCCAGACACAGCCACACTGTACCCTGTAGAAGGAACCAGGCTGGTGGATGAATAAAAGGCTGCTCTCGGACCTGACATGTGAATGTGATTACATCCACGTTTCTTGAAAGCCAGCAGTAATACTCAGAAAAAGGAATGTCATCCATCCTGAAGACCACACACCCCATGTGGGAACTGAACTGCCCTCCCTCTGCCTAAACACACGAGGCTGTTTACTGGGTGGCAGCTCCCAAATGAAGGCACATGGGTATTAGTGTCTGGTTCCTGCCAGAGCGCGGAGTGTGGCTGGGCATAGCCCCTGCTGTGGGCATTCTCATCAGCATTGACGACCAGACCCCTCGGGACAGAGAAGAGACCTGTTGTCACACGCTGCTGTTCTCACCTCAAGGTCACCTCTTGCTCCGCAGTGGCCCAGGCCCGAGGAGCAGGCTTCAGACTGCCCTCTCTCTCTCCTCTAGCCTCAGAGCTTGGTTTTGGTGGCTGGTGGGTTCCAAGAGAAAAAGACGGGCTTAACGACAGAAGGGAACCAGGTCGGGAGATCATTCAAATATATTTTCATTAGCGATTATTCAGTGGGATGCTCATGTTTTAGGGATTCCTATTTTTACAGTTACTCTTCTGCCATAATTTTCTCATACATTTTTATAGCAGTTTCTTAGAAGCTTTTCAGAAAAAGTGTGAATGACCCTTTACTAATGCAATGCTTAACACAATTAAAATCACCCAGTGTACTTGGAAACCAGTAGACTGAAATCGTTTCACATGAATAATCTCCATTGGCACCTGCTTTGCCCACATTGTCTGCTCTCCCTGGAATGTTCTCGGGGCATAAGCTGCTGCCTTTCTGGATTCCTGTGGCTCTCCCTGGGTGTCATATGCAAACAAATGTGCCCTCGTCAGAGCTGCCTGTTTGTAGGGTCCCTTCTGGATCACCAGCTCCGTGAGCTCGAGGCTTGTGGCTTGTTTTGCTTTGCCCCACCCCCACCCCCATCCAGCATGGAGCACACAGTAGGTGCTTGCTAAATATTGCTTAATGAATGAAGAAATGAAATAGCTTCTTGAGCCATGCTTCCTTCCTCTTTGTGTTAATAATCACCGAAGGAGCTAACATAACTCTGTGATAGTCTTATGAGGCAGGGTCATCAAGAGCAAGCAGAGGTGTTAGAACACAGGGGATGGATTGTTCCTTCTCACCCATACTTGTGAACTCTCGTGTGTGCTTCTGCTGTGGTGCACTTTAAATGCTAAGGACTTTATTACATACTTCACTGCGTATTTCTCAGACACTTCAAAATCTTGAGAGTTTTGAAACAATGAAAAGCACCTGTGACATTGTCATGGGTCCAGGGGAAATCAAGAATCCAATACTCTACGTAGAGATGGGTCTAGTGAGTCTCTGATGAGTGTTTTGAGAGTAGAGGTGACCGCCGGCCTGCATGTGGGTGCCACATGCCGCAGAAGCACGTTGGACAAATACCTGCTTCAACCTACCCGTGGAATAAAGACAGATCTTGAAGAGCAAGCATAATTAAACTGATTCAAAGCAAAAAAAAAAAGGCAGGGATGGCATTTTAAGGAGAAAGAACAGCATGAGAAAAAGATGGGTTTCTGAAGAGCGGCATGAACACACATTACTTTTCCTGTGTCTGTCCTTCACAGGAGTCTACAGCCACACAAAAAATCAGTGGAAGGCATGTTTGGCTGAGTTTGTAGCTGTGCAGTCGATGCAGACATGCTCTCACGTGAAGATCTATTTCAGTTGCTTTAGTTTCTGGGATTGAGAAAAACACCCGGTAGGCTTCCGGAAACATCATCAGCCTCCGATGTTTTGGCTCGATGCTGTTTACCCACTCCTGGAATTTTGTGGTGTTCTAGGTGTGTGTTGAATGTTTGCCCATGGCTACCTAGTAAATGGAGGAACCAGTTTATCAGATGACAATGCCAAAATCAGTAATAAACCAGAAAAAAAAAGAAACAAGTGAAATGGACCCAAACACAAACCCAAATAGTAAATTTTTACAGAATCCAGAATTGAATATTTCTTTAAATAAAACGGATTGAGTCTGTTTCAACATCTGATTTCCAAAGGGTTAGAATTGTGAAAATATGCACAGTGTGAAATTTTCCCATTTTGTTTAATTAACATTGCTCTCTGGAACATATTGCCTATGCAAATAGGAATTTACATACACTTATTAATATTTAGGTAATAATAGTATTGGTATCACTTTAAAAATAAATAAATATTGTTTGGCAAGAGTTAAATGCACTGCTTCCTCATCTCTGAAGTGATTGTAAAGTAATGCAAAGCCTGTTAAAGTGTGTAGTTTGTTACTGGTTTTCATGATACTGGTGATGCTATCACATTTCTTTAAATAGCATGGTACATGTCATAAGAGTGACCTCAGTCCGAAAATCCTGAGTGTAAAATAATGCTTAGAAAGACCACATCCTGTGCAAACCATGGAGTCCCATATAAATGTGAGGGAGCTGTTGGTGGGGTGGGTGGTGGTGGTTTAATTACTGTTTTGGAATAGACCTGCTCTGAAGACCTCCCTGTCTGCACTAACATATAGGAGAGAGCACGAGGGAATCAGGGACTGTTGAGTTGAGAGCTGGACAGGAAGTTGTGATATAATTCAAGAAAGCCCCACTGAGCCAACGCAGATGCTAAAGTAATTTGTTTTTACAGATAGATGGGATATGCATTCTCCCTATCGAGATTTTGCTCTTTCAGAATAAGGAAAAAGCAAACAAGGGCATTTAGAACTTGGTGAGTCTTTTTGTGGTGAGAGCCCACTGTACAAATACACAGCTCCACTGGAGGCTGACTTACATAGATGTCGAGTACACAAATATAAAACAGAGTCCCAAAACAATATTTGTTTTTACATGAATAATTCACTCATTTTCCTTGCATGAGTTTTTCTCATTTAAAGCAATGGCCTTTCAGATTAAATAAATATAATGTTTCAAAAGAATATGGACATGAATATTCATAGGAACCGAAACAGTGAATATAAATAAAAGCCCTTTTACATAACTTTTTATTATTTTTTTTATAAGGACCTTACTTTTTTTTTTTTTTTCACTTCTAAGATGGTATTATTCAAGGTGATTTTCAGGAACATCATTTCTTTTACAAAGCTTTCCTGTTGTTGAGGTGATCACTTCTTTTCCAAATTGTTTCATACAGCAATATTTTCCTTTACGCAAATACAGATGAAGTAATGCTTGCTACAGCGCAGCCCATTAGCTGTAGATCCAGACTAGCACTCAATAATGTGTTTGTCTAAACAATTGGAGGAATGCCAAAAAAGAAACTAAAATAAAATGAGCTCATACACCTTGAAAAATGCATAGCTAGTTCATACATATAAAGTACAGCAGACTATTTTTAGGTGTTTTTATATGTAGGCCAATGATTTGAAAGTCATATGCCATCATACGTGCAAAATTTGTATTATTATACTTGTATACTGGACACACAGCAGAAAAGATCTCCTTATCCCAATTGCTTTAAGGTTGGATGAAACAGTTGGTATTTGAACAGAGAGAGATGAATAGAAGTGGGCCTGCAATTATCGTTGCCCAAACAACTGGTTCTAAAGGAGTCCGGGCACTGTGGTATTTGACTGGTTAATTCTATTGATGCAGTTGTTAGGGTGTCTTTACTGAAGTAGCCCCTGGGATTACTGTGAGTAGAAGAGTGTGGTTGTCTGTCTTATAACACCAGCAACCCAGGGTTGTAACCGTTTAATTTTCTTTGAACATGGGGGCTCAGAATAAATCCTTCATTTAATGGCAGTGTGTTATATAATTTAAATCTGAACATTAATGAAAGTGAAGTGAAAATAATTGCAATAGGAAAGGTTAAATTTGTGATGCATTACCGTGGACTGTCTGATATCCAGGTGTCAGGTTAGAGGGCTGGAGGGGGGGTCTTCACGTGAAGGACGGGCTTGTGCCTTTCTGGTACATATAATAAGGGGGCCAGTGAAGGGAAAAAATGGTAACAAACTAGCTTTTGTAAAAAATCTAAGGTCAGAAAGTAGAAAGTTATTTACTGCATTCTGGAAAAAAATTTTTAAAAATCATCAAAGAGCTCATTATTTTTTCCTCATCATGTAACTAGAAAAAAATAAGTAGACATTATTTTGCCTGATTGCTTCCAAAGGAACTTGCTAGATTTTTTTGTTCTTTGCATTTGATAAGAAATGTAATTTCCAAGGAAAAGGGCTTCCTGGTGTTGGAAGAAGTTGTTTTTTGTAAGGCATGTGTACAGTTGAGGTTCTTTTTATTTTGAATGACGTGAATATCCCATGCACTGGCTGGGCTCACGTCATGTTGCTCCATTAATCTCAGGAATGGTACAGGAGTAGCATTTCGGCTCCAGCAGAAGATCATGGCTTATTCTTATGTGCTTTTATGACACTGGGCAAAGTACTTCACCCCTCAGTGCCTTGTTTTATCCAATTGTAAAATAAAAATATACTTGTCAATAAATCTTGCCTATAAAATATTTTGAGATAAGCAAAAGGTTAATTTTAGGCTGGATGATGTGCTTTCTATATACTGAGAGATATTTCTGGGAATGCTACACTTTTTCTCAGTCTTTTTCTGTTGTTTCTGAAGATTTTATCATGCAATTTAAAGGGCTTGTAAAGCCTGACATTTTTGACAAATGGCTGTCTTAGAAGCCACGTTTATCGGTGCTTTCTATATACTGAGAGATATTTCTGGGAATGCTACACTTTTTCTCAGTCTTTTTCTGCTGTTTCTGAAGATTTTATCATGCAATTTAAAGGGCTTGTAAAGCCTGACATTTTTGACAAATGGCTGTCTTAGAAGCCACGTTTATCGATTATTTTTCCAGTGGGTTAATAACATTTTGCCAGAGTCCTGTAAAGATTTTTTGCAGCCCCTAAGGCAATTACCTATTTTTAGGTTTGCAGTTACAGTAGCACCTCACCTCTGATAGCAATTGTTAGATTAGTTAGGTTTCTGCTCTGATAATGCCAAATAACCAATAACCCTCAAATCTCAGCAGCTTGTAGCAATAATAATTTCTTTCATATTTCATACTCACTAGTCTGCAGGTTGGCTGGGTTTGTCTGATTTCTGACAGCCCACCCTGGGCTCAGGAGGTGGGATGGACTCCAGACTTTGGTTTGGAGGCAGATCTGTTTCATGGATCTTCCGTCCAGAACCCACTTGAAGAGATGCAACTTTCTGGACCATGACCTTCTCATTGTAGAAGGTCAAAACTCCAAGAGGGCTGGCAGAAACATAAGTTAGGCTCTCTTAAAGCTTCAATTCTGAACTGTCAAGCTGTCACTTCTGCGTATATTCCATTATCAAAGTCAGTCACATGGCCAAGTCCAAAGTCAGTGGGGTGGGACGTCTATTCCATCTGCTGAGTTCCATGGCAAAGGCAGGGAAAGAAGAACGAACGGTGGACAGATTATGTATTCTGCCTCATCTTCTATGCTGGAAAACTGAGGAAAGTTTAAGGAAAATGCCCTTGTGTTCTCATTTTTATGTTAGCCAAGAGACCACCATCCAAAACAAGACTTTAAAGATGTGAATAGGAACTGCGGGCAACAGGATTATAATGTGGGAATAGTATTCTACTATACCAGGCCCAAAGAACACAAATCAAATGCTTTAACAATGAGGATGGAGATGGTGGCCCACATTCAAGCATAAGACAGGAGTTGGTTAATTATGGGCAGAAAGTTTACAGTTCTGAACTCTAAACAAATCAGAATTTCAGAGAGGTCCTGCAGTCATAATGTTTGTATCAGGGGAAAGGAAGTACAGGAAATAAATTGACGATGTTAGAAACTGGCCTTCACTCCAAGAGACTTCATGTGTCTTAGGAATAGGGACCTCGTGTTGTTCATAAGAGCTAATAAAGTGCCTTGTATATTGTAGAGTTAAAACAAATACTGGTGAATAAATGAGTGCGTAAATGGGGAATGAAGAGGGAAGTTGAGACACATGAGTAAATGGATATCCAGAGCTGGGCAAGGAATCAGGAGGAGGAGCAGCAGAGGAGGAGAGATGTGTCCAGAAACCACAGCAGTCATCACCTGCTCAAAAACGAGCCTGGGGTTAGGAACTGACGGAGAGCTGAAGACAGCCGACTGCCTTTATCTCCCTATGAGATCACATTTTTTCTTTTATATCCTACTATTCCTTTTTTTTTTCAAGCTTTTTAAAATTTATGATGTACCTCCTACCTATTTTAAATAAAAGAGGCACCGTGAACGTTATTGTTTTACCTGATTCCACCATCAATCTCCCTAACTCTGAATAAGGTTTTCAAAAGAAGATCGAGTGCTGCCCAGTGATTCATGATTTCATCGTTACTGTTTTGGAACCCAGGCTTTCCACCAAAGAACATAATATGTATTCTCTTGCTTAATAATGTAACATTTAAAGAAATGTTTTCACATTCCATCAAGATAGAGCTGATATTCAAAAAATACTCTTGGCCTAAGGTAACTATGTAGGAAAAATAAAATCTTCTATATCCTTGAGCTTCAAAGTGTCCCTGAGTTTTTATCTTGAATCATGATCATGGAGGGTTTTATTGAATAGTATAAAGTTAAGTGCCAAGAATTTCTAAGTATGGCTTTTACAGTAAGTGAGGTTCTACTTAAAATATTCAGATATTGAATATAAGAGGTGCTATTTGGTGCCTGAAATGGACAGTTCACTTGCCCCCTCTGAAACAAAAGACCTCGGTCAGTAATATAGAGGCAGGAGAGTGCGGTAATGACCACCAGAGGAAGGCAGGAGGGATGTCCCAGAGAGCACGTGTCCTCAGTAACTGTTGCTGTGGCCCTCTGTGCTTCTTAAGTAGAAATGAAATTAACAGGAAATAATTTGTTTAGATGGTCTTTATTGTGAAATCAAATTGGTTTGGAGACATCAAGAAATAGAAACTAGTAACTTAGTCAAAACATGCATCAATATTCTTCATAGTTCGCTGATTTATTGAATCAGTCAACATTTATTTAGCACCAAACTATAAATAGAACTGCATGGTAGTGGTGAATGCATTATCCTTGTCCTATATTTATTTGTCACGACCCTGGTTGGCATGTTGGAAACTTCCCTGCGGTGATTGTCCCCATAGTGAGAGTAACCCTGACCCCTGAACTCACTGACATCCCTTTGGAGCAGTGAGGTCACCTGTGCAGCACCTGGGAACAGGGTGAGCATAGGGTCTGATTCAGTAAATTTAGCCTGGGGCCCAAGAGTGTGTATTTCTAATAAGCTTCCAGGTGAGGCTGGTGCTCAGGCTCAAGGACCACGCTTGGTGTAGCAGGGATCTTAAACACAAAGCAAGGGACAGTTTGGACCGTCATGGTTCTAGAGAATAATGGAAAGTGCTGAGAAGGCTTGTACCTGCTGCAGCTGAGTACACTGGGGGAAAGTGGTGGACACTGAGGACATCCAGGTAAAAGTAACCAGACACTCACTGGTCAATGAATGTGCAGAGCATACAGTTGACACGAAGAAGCTGGCTTAATTTTTATTATGTGCTCTAAAGGGATTTTAATTATTTACAGCCTGTGTGGGTCTTTTAATGAAGAATGTGCAGGTATGACACTGCACTGTTCTGAGTTACTTTTGCTGCTGCTGAGAGGTGAGCTGGGATAAAAACGACAGCGAGTCAGCATGCTGTGCACGGTGGCTGGGAATTCATGCCTGTCTGCAGAGCCAGGCTCTTGCCCCTGCAGTTACACACCATGAGAACGTGGCTCTCATCAGTCGGCTTCCTCGGGCTTCCCTGCTTACAACTTTCACATGTAATTTCACCTGAAGTGTTTTCTTCCTTCCTTCAGCAAATACTTGTTGAGATTTTTTAGGTGCTGAGCACTATTCTCAGATGCAGGGAACCATTCCGACAGCGTACTTGTCCTCTCACATGTAATTTCACCTGAAGTGTTTTCTTCCTTCCTTCAGCAAATACTTGTTGAGATTTTTAAGGTGCTGAGCACTATTCTCAGATGCAGGGAACCATTCCGACAGCGTACTTGTCCTCGTGGAGCCTACACATGTATGAGGGAAGACAGACAATGAAAATTTTTAAAAATGTACAGGAACCAGCATTCTAATTTGAATAATGATATGAAAAATGTGCAGCAGTGTGATTAGCTAGAGAATAAATGGGGGTGATTTTAGATAGGGGGGTCAGTGGGATTCTCTCTGGGGAGGTGACTTTGCATTGTGAAGCTGGAATGACAAGACAAAGCCAGCCATGGGATATCCAGGGAAGAACACTGGGGCAGAAGCACAGCCAGTGCAAAGGCCCTGAGGTCACTCAAAGAACAGCAGGAAGGCTGCAATGGCAGGAGGGACTGTGAACGTGGGGATGGGTGTGAGGTTGGAGATGTCAGCCAGGACCAGGTCATGAGGGACGCTTATTGGCACAGTAAGGACTTTGAATTTTTCTTAAGTATTGTAGAAAGCCATCAAAGCGATATCAACAGAGGAGGCGTAATGTGATTGGATTTAACTTTTAAAAATGTCACTTTGACTTCTGTGTGGAACACTTATTCTGAGGGACACAGGTGTAAGCAGGGAGGCCATAGGGATGCTCCTGCAGGATTCCAGGGGTGATTCTGCGATTTGGATGATATAGGAGCCACAGGTACGAGGGAATAAATGGGCTCACGATGCCTCTTAGGGATGGAGGGAATAAGGAAGAGAAAGATTGAGAATAGCTCATAGGTCTGGGGACTAGAAGTTTCATTGAGCAGATGGGAAGGAGCATGGACAGGGATTTGGTGGAGGTCAGGGGATCAAATATCCCAAGTGAAAATTATATCCACATGCTCCAGGCCTGTTTTGACAGTCCAGAGTCTCTGTTTAATGCATTCCTGTAAATAATATTAACAACAGCTTGAGTGTAAGGTCTGTGTAGTTCATTATGGCCTGTGAGCATGAAATTAAGAACTAGATTCTAGAACGGAGCCTGCGGAGTTTGGCCTGCAGCCCCATGTGAAGTCCTGTGAAGCCTAGAGCAGCCAGAGCGATTGAAGAGAGAATGGAGCCTGAGAACGCTCTAGAAGTGCCTGGAAGGACCCAGGCCTGAACTGTTGCTGAATCCTACCAGGTCTGAGATTCGGACCTCCCATGGACCTAGGAAAAGACAGAGGAGAAAGGGAAAGCAATTAAATTTGAGAAAGAGGATAATCATGAAAAGACATTCAGAGAAGCCTTAACCCACACTGGTGGTATAGCACTGAACACTGGGGTGACTGAGGTGCCCCCAATTAAACCAAAGAAAAGACTCTACACAGTTTGTGGTATTTGTGTACAAGAATGTAATAGTGACTCAAAGTAATTTTTGCATGAACTGTGATCAAGGAGCAGAAAATACTCATCAGGATGAAAAGGTAAACATCATTTTGCAGGTTTTTTGTTTCTTTTTTGTTTTGTTAAATTAAAGTACATTTCTTGCTATATAACTTTCTAGTTATATTTTTAGAAAGTTTAAAAAATTCTCCTAGTTAGCAAATGGTATAAATATTCTCAAAGTCATCAAGCCTCTGAGATAGAGATAACGTCCAGTGGGGAAATTTTTACTTCAATTTTAGAATTTACTTTCCAGAATGCTTAATTAGATTAATATATTCAGGAACCGTATCCATTCCTTGAGCAGTTTTTACTAAATTTTGTCATTTCTAGTTATACTCTGCAACAGGGACATATAATGTGATAAGGATCACAGCCCAAAGGTATAATTCCTATGGTTTTTAGTAAAGTCTGTGTCTTTGAATATTAAGT
>NW_007726614.1:797497-799280 GCF_000696425.1 Galeopterus variegatus
CATTTTGCAGGTTTTTTGTTTCTTTTTTGTTTTGTTAAATTAAAGTACATTTCTTGCTATATAACTTTCTAGTTATATTTTTAGAAAGTTTAAAAAATTCTCCTAGTTAGCAAATGGTATAAATATTCTCAAAGTCATCAAGCCTCTGAGATAGAGATAACGTCCAGTGAGGAAATTTTTACTTCAATTTTAGAATTTACTTTCCAGAATGCTTAATTAGATTAATATATTCAGGAACCGTATCCATTCCTTGAGCAGTTTTTACTAAATTTTGTCATTTCTAGTTATACTCTGCAACAGGGACATATAATGTGATAAGGATCACAGCCCAAAGGTATAATTCCTATGGTTTTTAGTAAAGTCTGTGTCTTTGAATATTAAGTTATACTTTAAATACTGTGGTATTTCTAATTTCTCAGAGATTTGTTGGAGAGGAACGTGATTTGAGTATCTCTGCTTCTGATTATAAAATACTTGGATTCTTTTCACTGAGATGTTATTGCCTTTAATGTTATTAGCATAACAAGAACAGAAACTGTTTCTCGGGTGGTGTATTTCTCCACAGAACCGCTTCGGTTTACGTAACTAATCCTGATTAGCTTGCTGATTATGCATGTTTGTGCATTCTACAGGAGAGTGGAATAAACAGCAGAGCTTCATTAAGATATTCAAGTTGAGGCACCATTTGAAAGGGAAAAAAAAAGAAGAATCTTGTAAGCTACTGTTGGCATGTTTGTGAACTTTTCTGCTTGTTATTGAAATATGAAAGAAATATCGAACCATACTCTCTGGAAATGCACAGGTTTTGCACCAGAGGCCTGAGGCTCAAGTGGGACCATGATGGATGTGGTTTGTGTAGAGTCAAGTGAGGACTGTTTCTGTGTCTATGCTACCTTTGCTTAAGCTGCACCTTAACTAGTCCCCATGTTTATAGTAATTTTCTGAAAAAAAAAAAAGTAAAATAAAATTTTAATTTTTATTAAATTATTTTGGATTCATACAAATAAACTTGATATTCTGGACTCTTAATCTCTGACTTAGGAATGGAGTATATAAAGTGGACAGATAGTACTTGAAATCTAAATTCTGGTTTGTTCTACAGCATAAACTTGATGTTATGGGTTGAATCGTGTCCCCCAAGAAAGATGTGTTGAAGTCCTAACCCCCTGTACCTGTGACCTTATTTAGAAATAGTGTCTTTGCAGGGCCGGCCTGGTGGTGCACTGGAGAGTGCGCCATTTGGGAGCGCGGCGGCGCTCCCGCCAAGGGTTCGGATCCCATGTGGAGACCGGTTCCCGCTCACTGGCTGAGCGCGGAGAGGGCGCAACACTGAGGGTTGCGATCCCGTTGCCGGTCAGTAAAAAAAGGACAAAAAGGAAAAAAAAAAAAAAGAAAGAAATAGTGTCTTTGCAGATGTAATCAAGTTAAGATGAGGTCGTACTGGACTTAGAGTGGATCCTAAATCAATGACAGGTATCCTTATAAGAAGAGGACGGAGATTCACAGAGAAGAGAATGCCAGCTGAAGGCACAGACACACAGGAACAAAGCCAGGTGAAGATGGAAGTGGACAGTGGAGTGATGCATCTGCAAGCCAAAGGATGCTTGGGGTTTCTGGAAGCTTCCAGAATCTGCTCGGAGAGAAGCATGCAACAGATTCTCTCTCAGAGTCTCCAGAAGGAACCAATCCCACAGACACATACCTTGATTTTGAATTTTTAGGCTCCAAACTGAAAGAATAAGTTCCTGTTGTTTGAAGCCCCTCAGTTCATGGTAACTTGTTA